>NW_016813144.1:122863-152528 GCF_001698545.2 Rhinopithecus bieti
AAAAAAAAAAAAAAAAAAAAAAAAACTTAAAAAAACAGAGAGAGGGAGAGGGCTAAAAAAATAATTTACTAAACTCAGACCATAGTACCAACCTGTATAATTCATTCAGATTTGTTTAGATCCTTATTTTTTTTAACAAGTTTTTCCCCATTTGGAAGTTAACTAGATAAATGCTTTTTTTATCAACCTCCCTGCCACTGTCAGCATGGATTATGTCTATTGAACAAATGCAATTATTTAAAAACCGTATTTTTTCAGTCAGTCAATTTTCTCTCATGGTAACAAACAAAATGTCCTTGAGATACAAACGTCATGCTTGTTTCCACTTTGCCACCAAGCTCAGAATTCAGGAGCTGAGAAAGTTCCTGCCTGAATAAAAAATTCTCAGAATATCCTTCTCCCCATTCGTACTGTGTCCATGTGCTGCATCCTCCACCTGAAGGGCACTCCCTCTCCCCTGCCCAGTAAGATCATGTTTCAGTGCCCTCCCTAGCCTCCTGGATAAAAGTGATATGCCTTCCTCGGGCTCCCACTTGGAGCACTATCACTGCCACCCCCACCATCATCATCCTCTATCTAGGGCTTGCTGTGATACCAGGTTACCTACATAGTTGTCTCTCCACTGGACTACACATTCCCAGAGAGCAGGCCCATCTCTTATTTATTCTTACATCACCCAGAGTGCCTGCCACAGTAACTGGTAAATCATTAACTGTTTATGGAATGAATGAATGGCTTTCTTGGCCTTGCCAGCGTGAATTGAAAGATATTGTCACAGAAAGACAGCTTGTGATGGCATTGGGGAAAGAGCACACCAACCTGGTGGCCCTGGAGTATACATGGTCTGAAGCTAAGATCTGTCCATGCTGGACTATACAAGGTGACCAACATAGCTGACCTTTTCATTCAAGTAAACACTGATCAAGTATCATCTCTCCTAGAAAGTGACAGTAAGGGGCCACAGATGATGCGTGACATAACATAATTCAGTGATTGAGGTTGGTATAAGCTAGCAGGGCTCATCTTGGGTTGTGGTAACGTGGTGAAGTTTGGAATTAGCCTATTTTTCTAATTCTTTTAGTGCTCTACTAGAAAGATGGTTGAACCTTATTCAATTATTTATATATACTCTGTCTTTTCCCAAAAACTGCATATATATATATGTAACTATATATATACTCAGCAGATTTATAAACTGGAAGTGGGAAACTATAAAGCAAAAATAGAGACCAAAATGAAGCCTAGAATGAAACTAATACAAAACATGTGCATAATACAATCATTATATAGTTACTGTGGCTGGGGCAAAAGATTGAAATTATATATATAGTACTTAATCACATATTCACAAAGGTTCTTCTTGTATCTTCTAAGTGGCCATTTCCTATAGCTAATGTCATTAGGTCCAGGTTGCAGATGAGGAGCTTGAGGCTCAAAGAGATCAAGAAACTTGGTTGAGTTCACCCACTAATTAGTGTGACTGGAACTGAGGCTGAACTCCTCAGAGGTAAGGAACTAATTCTAAAACCTGATGCCTGAGAGGTCTCACAACTCAGCTATGCCTAACCCATCTTTTCCAAATGGGAGAAAACAACCAAACATAATTTCAGTAAAATATTTATTTGTTCCTTGAACCTACAATTATTACGTGTAATAATAAGCAATGCAGCTGTATGAAATCTAAGTCTGATTCTAGAACTAGTGTTTTGTGGAGCCTCATGGTGCCTCTTCCTGCATTCCTGTTGACATAGGTCACATTCTCTACCTACCCTCCTCTCAGCTTAGGCATAGACGATTTTCCTCAACCAGCTTTCTGGGTTAAAAGCAGAAACTTAAGATCTGAGTTAAGATCAAAACCTCCACTCCCTTTACTATAAGTCCCTTGGGGCTTCCTGAGCCATCCTGGGGAGGGCTGCTGTGGAGGGGCATGGTCCCAGGCAGACTGCTGTTTGCTCTGCACAGGGCATAAGGAAACATGCAGACCAGTGGCCAGACATCCAGAACCCTGATGCTGCCTCCCTACTTCTAGTTAGGTTGGAACCAAAATATGAGCCAGAAGTAATGCAGACATAGATGCTGAAAAAATGTAAAAAGCCAGCAAAAGAAAAGTTTGATGATGATGAAGAAAGACTACTCACAGTAGTTTATGGGACAGGTAATTTATGGGACAGTTGTTTCCTAAGAGGGGCCTGTATCTCACTGGCCTCAGTGAACTCTGAGTCTCCTCTCTTTCTGTCCCCTCCATCCTCAGCACTCCCTCCCATCCCCCACTGCCACCATCTGCCTAAGGACCGTTCCTCAGCTGAGCAGTCCTAAGAAAGGTGATGCAGACACTGTCTGCCCAGAATGTGTCTGTGCTTCTGCCGCTGTTGTCAACATCTACAGTAGGCCCCACTGCAGGGCATTCCAGTCAACACAGTGAACACATAATACTATCCACTTAGACATGGGATTAGTGCTAGCCAGACACACTGAGGAACGAAAATTCCTTAACCACCTGCTGACTTATTGTGTGAACGAGAGGCCCAGCTGATGTGCTAGCAATCTTCCCCGAACAATAAAATCATATAGTGTTTTCCATTTAGAGACAGAATTACCACTAATGGGATTCTGCCAACAACACAAACACCTTTACTGCCCATCTTTCCTGATTTTCCTAACGTGGCCTGTTTCTGGCTGTGATAATGTACCAGCATGCACAACATAAATACTTCTCTTCAGAAAATTAACCACAATTCTGGGGGAGAAAAACCCCAGTATCATTGTGAGACTATCTGGAGTCCAGTTACTTTATCCATAAAACCATCCATAATCAACAGACTGGGTTTGTTCTTTAAATGTTTGTGGAGGTACGTGAAATAAAATCCAAAGATACCTCAAAAAATAAAAGGGATTTTAGGAAATAGTTTAACTATCTTAGCAAAATACTTTGACAAAACTACCACAAAATAGCAGATAATGCATTTACTGGAACAAGCTTTGGAGAAAATGTCCTAATCTTCATTTTACAAATAAAGAAATTGAAGCCCAAAGAAGTTAAATGAGTGTCCTAAGGTCATAATACAAGTTAGTGTTAGGACAAGAAACTACATGAGCAACACGGGCAGCAGGAGAAGAAAAACAGTAAAAGAAAACAGCTTTGAGAATCCAAGACTACGGGGATTAGGCAAATCGGAGACATATACACCCTCTGATCACGACTGACCCCATATGATTCCTTTAAGTCTCACTGCAATGCCCACTACCCACACCGCTGCTATCCATCCTGGAGTAGATGCCATTTTACAGCAGAGGACAGTGATGTCACAGATGATAAAAAACAGTGAAGGGCAGAAGTCATTTGAGCCCCTTCCTATCCTTACTGGGCTCACCTTGCACCTCCAGCAGTACTTTATTTATCTGTATTTATATATACACCTCCTCCCCCAAAAAAAACTTGTTGCAAAAAAATTTAAGACACTTACTTTTTAAGGTTTAAGCAGCAGAAGTATATGACCTTCAATGTTTTTTTTTTTTTTTAAGTACTACTATGAAAAATGAGTTCAGAACATCTTCATCTTCTCACAAGTGGTTAGCTAAAATACCCTCTTCAAGTTGCTTACAAAAATAAACTAAAGGAGAATTGGCAAGAAGACTGCAGTCAATATTATTGAGTTCTGGGGTTCTTTAAAAAAATCAATGTTATCACTTAAGAACTGGCTTCCTATTGTCTACCACCTGGTACTTGTAGATTGAAGTAACAATTGGTCCTTGGTGACAGTGCTCAATAAAGAAAACACATCAGCCTTTAAGGATTCTCATGGAGGCTGAAGACCTGAAGACCAAGGTGAGAGACCTTAATGGAGACTCAAACACTGTTTGGATCTGAATTTATTCACTGTTGACTCATTTACAGACTCTTTTTTTCTCAACTCCTTTGTAATGTTTAATAATACATGAAGGTAAGTTTTACCATATGAACTAATCACCACTGCCAATTGCATCAAACATAACTGTTGAACTGCGAATCTTTGCAAAGATGGAGAGTGTTCAGAGCCTGGATGTGTAAATCAGCATCTAATACGGCATGTTACAAGTAACTGAACACATCTGGGACAAGAAACCCACTGCTGCTTAAAATACCTACTCTATTCTCTAGCACATCCCTGGTGCAATTAAAGAACCTAGTGCACAATTAAAATTCAGGTCAGCACACAGCAACAATGGCACTCTTTGATGTGAGGTCAGCTTTGGTCATTCTCATATACTCATTAAACAGGTTAATCAACTTAGTGCAGAATATAGGATAGGAGTAACCAAACATCTATTTAATTACCATTACCCGGAGAGTTTTGGCAGAAAGAATCTGTTTTATGTGTTTGACATAGCAAGTGCAGTTGCCTTGTCAGTGCATGCTGGAGCTAAAGGTGCTATTTCTGGAATTATGTGACTTTTTCAGGTTATGAAATGTAGATATTAGACAAGTATTTGTGTATTATAGTTAATTATTAATTAAAATAGAAAAATAGATGGTCTGGTGGGTGGCTTTCCCTTTCTCTCCTATACAGTTCTCTTTCTTGGTTAAAGTAACAAACCATGAGTCAAATTTGTAGATTCTGTCTTATGCTCATTATATTGCTTGCCATCCTTGGGTCAAGATGATGCTGATGCGACACATTCAATTCAGATGAGTGAACTTGATTCATGTTCTCCTAATGTGCTTTGTTCCGTATACAAAAGGAAGAACAGCTAACATGGACTTTTAGTGCCTATTGCAAATGCTTTAGTAGAACGACCTGGACTTTAAGGTCAAATAGACGTGGATTTAAATCTAGCTCCCTGATCTTCACATGCTCATTTGTGAAATAAATACAAGTACTATTTTGCAGGGTTGTTGTGAAAATACAATAAAATAATGTATCTAAAGTGTTTAGTACAGTGCTTGGAACATGGTAGAACTTAATGGCAACTATTTTTATCATTAAGAAAATGCTTTCCTAACCATTTCCTCATGCTTGTAGTCCCAGCACTTTGGGAGGCCAGTGCAGACGGATCACTTGAGGTCTGGAGTTTGAGACCAGCCTGGCCAACATAGTGAAACCCCATCTCTACTAAAAACACAAAAATTCGCTGGGCATGGTGGTGTGCACCTGTGATCCCAGCTATTCGGGAGGCTGACTCAGGAGAGTCGCTTGAATCCAAGAGGCGGAGATTGCAGTGAGCCAAGATCGTGCCACTGCACTCCAGCCTGGGTGACAGAATGAGAGACTCTGACTCAAAAAAAAAAAAAGAAAAGAAAAGAAAAAAAAAAGGAAAATGCTTTCCCTAACTAACTGAGAAATCCATAACATCATTAATCAGAGTGCAATTTTACCTTCCTCCCTAAAAACTATATTCAGTACTCCTAATACAAGTCATTGTTTTTTAAGGATGAAACTGAATATATGACATTGTGAAATTAAACAATGAACCACCCTCACTAGACTTTTAAATAAGAAGGTCTAAATGACCTCAAGAAAGAAAGCATAGTAAATGCTTCTTGTTTCATGCTCAAGTAAGATACAGGGAAGTCCCATCTTTGGGGAGTGGGGAGTGGCATGAATACACTCAAGGTTGAAATTCACAAGTAGCCCAAATAATCCTGGAATATTCCATAGAAAAGGACACTTGATTCTCATTATTTGTGGTAGGTATGTTCTATAAAGTTACTGCAAACACTAAATTAGCAAATCCTGAGCCATTGTCCTAGAGGACATACCAGGTTAGGGTCCTTCAAGCCTCTGGTCACAACATTTTCATAATCGAGATGTAACCTTGTTTTATATGTGTTTCTGTTTAAAGAAACCTTCTTTAATATACATTGTTGATACATTAACATTGAACTTAGAGCCAACAGCACTATAACTCATGCCTGAACAAAGCTTATCAAACACACATTTTTTTTCTCTGTAAGGCACATCAAAGACTTTTTGAGCATAGGAACACTAAACAACACTTCAGCACTGTGCTTGAAGGGTATCTTAAACAGCAAAATCACCAGCAAGAGCACAAAAATGCAAAAAAACAAACAATAAAAAAAAAATATGGCATTAAATTGATCTCAGAAAGGACAGTTGACAATAGGAGAACTGAAACAAGACCGCAGAACATTGCCTGGTTCAGCCTCAGCTGGGAAACTTGTGCACTGCGCAGCTCAGTTTTTCACTGTTTGTTGCAGGTCTGTGAATGAGTGTGAAAGCACAGCAAATATTGATTTGGGGGTTACAAATTAATTTCAGTGAGTAGGTGGATTCACAAAGGTGCAATCTGCAAATAATCAGGATCTACTGAAAACTGACATATCACCTCTCACTAAGCCCAACATAGCAAGTCTTTTCTTCAGTATTTTAAGGAAAACAGTTTCCTTAGATAAGCACCAGATGAAGTAGTTGACTAGTATTTAGGAGCCACATTGTGCAAAAAAACATGAGAACAGAACTAAACACTAGAACAAAATTTTAGATAGTTTCAGAATGAGAAGATCCTAACTCTATAAGAAGCAAGAGTAAATTGAGACTAACTAAAGGATGAATAAATTCAGATCTCCCATCTCAACATGTATTATGAAATGGTCAATTAAAAAATAACAACAAAATATGACAGCTAATAATTATGTTATTTTTATAAGTACCAGGCACAGTTCTAAGTTTAACTTATCGATTAAATATAGATCAATATAGTAATTTATTATTTTTACTATTATGATCTGAGTTGTTGTTTCCATCTACTTTTTCTTTAGAAATGCCAGTTTTGGAGCCTGAGGAAGGAAGCTATTAGGCTGGTCAGGAAAAGTGAAGTGTACTGGCAGGAAGACTAGAGACTACTGAGTTTCTAGAAGTGCTGTCACCTCACACCTTAGATACGGGCACTTACTGGTTCATGCAGAAAGCAACAACTACTGAGTTCAACATGGTTACCATGTGGAATCTTCTTCAAAGACAGACAATTCTTAGGATGATAAAACGTTAGACCTGGATGGGAGCCTGAAAGTCACCTAATTGAACACCTTCTTTTGGGGGAAGAAAATTGAAGCTCAAGATGTTATGTAACAGAGCTAAGTAATAACATGCATATAAATTGATCAGTTAGAAAAATTACATGATCTTATCAATAAATGTTGAAAGTAATTTTATGAAACCCATACTAATATGAAAGAAAAAAGGCCGGGCATGGTGGCTCACTCCTGTAACCCCAGGATTTTGGGAGATCTGCCAAGGCAGGTGGATCACCTGAGGTCAGGAGTTCAAGACAAGCCTGACCAACATGGTGAAACCCCGTCCCTACTAAAATTGCAAAATTAGTCGGGCATGGTGGTGGGTGCCTGTAATCCCCGTTACTCGGGAGGCTGAGGCTGGAGAATTGCTTGAACCCAGGAGGCGGAGGTTGCAGTGAGCAGAGATGGTGCCACTACACTCCAGCCTGGGTGACAAAGCAAGAAAAATTAAAAAGAAATGAGGATGGGTGCTTGCCCTATCACAATAAAAATATATTATAAAACCACATTACTTTTTAAAATGTGACAAAAGGATCAACAGACCACTGGAGTGGCACACATAGCCAACAAATAGAATATAGTGTTTGCATGTACATATGGGTATACACACACACACATAATATTGGGAAAATTGGTTAGGAATTAGTGAAAAAAATCACCTATAGCATCACTTGACATTATTCACCAAAATAACTTATAGATAGAATAGAGTTAAATATTTTTATGAACTAGAAAAAACAAATAAAATATAGGTTGACATTTATCAGACCTCTGTTTAAGAAGGGAATTGTAACTTTGATATATTGGAAGAAATTACAAAAGAAAATACTATGTAAAAGTTCTAATCTTTTGTTTTAAAAAATGACCAAAAGTTAAAGTAAACAAAATGAGAAATATATTTTGGCAGAGTCTGATGGTTGTCTACCTAGCATGGTTCTCTCCTTTTTACTTTACTAACAGAACCCGCCCCCAACCTTTTTTTTTGTTTTTTTGTTGAGACAGAGTCTTACTCTATCACCCAGGTTGGAGTGCGGTGGTGCTATCTCAGCTCACTGCAACCTCCGCCTCCCAGATTCAAGTGAGTCTCCTGTCTCAGCCTCCCAAGTAGATGAGATTACAGGCACACGCCACCACACCCAGCTGATTTTTGTAGTTTTAGTAGAGATGGGGTTTCACCATGTTGGCCAGGCTGGTTGTGAACTCATGACCTCAAGTGGTCCACCCGCCTCAGCCTCCCAGAGCACTGGGATTACAGGCATAAACCACAGCACCTGGCCAGACCCACAGTTTTGTAAAAGTGGCAATGTATCCAATCAGAAATCCCGTTTTAGACATCTTTGCAGCTAGAAGACGTGGCTATATGGTAAGTCTGGATCAAAAGACTGTATTGGAGCTTGCTAAGTAGGGCATCCAGAGAAGCTTTATATAATAAAAGAGACAAACTGCAGCAAAGTCATGGTACTCTGCCCAGACCGCCTCCAACTCTCTACCTGCTCAGTGAGCTCACTCCCTTATTTCTCTGAGTTGTATCCCTAACAACAGGCACCTGCCACTTTCTTCAGATCACTACTTTGGGCTGTTACAGCTTCTTTGCCTGGATGTCTGAAGGGCCTAGATGGTCAATCCCCACCACTGCAACCACCACTACTCCTCCCCCTCAACCGGAGCAGGAGTCTGTACACTGAGCTACTTTGCTTCAAACTGACACAAACTCTAGTGTAATTTACGCTCAGGATTCGTCTTGAGACGGGGCTGAAGCTGGTCCTTGACCCAAAATCACTCTTGTTTGGCTTTCTCTTCTCTGTGCTGCCTTCTTTATTCCATTTACAGATTTCTCCTGGAAACACTTCCTTAGTAAATCACTAGCATATGAATGGGTGAGGGGCTGCTTCTAGAGAATCTGACCTAGGACGTATACTCAGCTGACATGCTCTTCCATCTTTCATTCCTCTGCCCTTCACACGGCCACTTTTTTTCTTTCCTGGAGCATGGATGAAATGCCTAGATACTCAACAGCCATCTGGCAACCATGAGGCAATAAGCACAGAGTCAACGGCTCATACACTAAGGATGGTATAACAGAAAAATGGAAAGAGACTGGATACTTGAAGGCATAATTAAGTTGTCACGCTAACCCTAACCTTCTTTTTTATTTTTCTCTTTGTGATCCTCTCCACCACTCCCCAGACTTCTTTTATGTAAGAGAAGTAAACACTTCACTTGTTTATATGCCTGGTATGGGAGGCAAAATAATGTCCCCACCCCTTCCCCACCAGGGATATCTACATCCTAATCCCCTGAACCCGTGTCTATGTTACGTTATATGGCAAAGAGGAATTAAGGTTGCAGATGGAATTAGGGTTGCTACTCAGCTAATTTTAAAATAGGAAGATTATTCTGGATTATCCAAGTAGGCTCAATGTAATTAAAAAATGTCTATAAAAGTAGACTGGGTTCAGTGGCTCATGCTGGTAATCACAGTGCTTTGGGAGGCCAAGGTGCAAGGATCACTTGAGGCCAGTAGTTCCAGACCAGCCTGGGCAACACAGTGAGACCCTTGTCACTACAAAAAAATAAAAACAATTAGCCAAGTGTGGTGGTGTGCACCTGTAGTCTTGCTGCTTGGGAAGCTGAGACATAAGGATTGTTTGAGCCCAGAAGGTTGAGGCTGCAGTGACCTATGATTGCACCACCACACTCCTGCCTGGGCAACAAAGTGAGACACTGGCTTTAAAATAAAAAGGGGGAAGAGGGAGGCAGGAGAGAGATCAGAGTCAGAGAAGGAGATGTGATAACAAAAGCAAAGGTGGGAGTGCAAATGTGCAAACGACTCAGCTTGTCATTGCTGGTTTTGAAAACGGAGAAAGGGATTGTGAGCCAGGGAATACAGGCAGCCTCTAGAGACTGGACAAGGCAGGGAAACAGATGCT
The DNA here is from genome assembly GCF_001698545.2 of Rhinopithecus bieti. Lineage (NCBI taxonomy): Eukaryota > Metazoa > Chordata > Mammalia > Primates > Cercopithecidae > Rhinopithecus > Rhinopithecus bieti. The sequence goes on from NW_016813144.1 coordinate 132,806, forward strand.
CCCTTGGAGCCCCCAGAAGGAAGCACAGCCTTGAAGACACTTCCATTTTGGCCCAATGAGATGCATTTTGGCCCCTTGACCTCCAGAACTGTAAGATGATAAATTTGTTTGGTTTAAGCCATCAAGTGTGTGATCATTTGTTACACAGCAATGGAAAAATAATGCGCCTAGTTTTCTGTTACTTGCAGCCTAATACAGCTCTAAATGATATTTTAAACTAAAAAAATGGATTATTTTATATATAAAAGCTTATGCAAATCAATAAAAGCACTAAATCCAATAAATTGACGGTCAAATAGCACATGTAAAACAAACAAAGAAGGTGCTGAGAAGCATCATGGAAATAGGTTTTCACAAAATACATAAAGCATTTTAAATACCAAGAGAAAAAAAATCACTGTTACTACGTGAAGAAGTAAGGCAAAATTTACATTGTATGTTTCCAACTATGTTAGAAGAAAATAGCATTAAAAAAAGACTGAAAAGGGAGATTTTACATGGTGAGATTTGGGGTGCTTTTTCCCTCTATTACTTTTTTGTATAGGTCATATCTAAATGGCTAATTCCCTCACTTTATTCAGGCCTCTTTAATAGGAAATAGAAAATAAGCTTTGCCTTAAAAAACAATTACAATACAGTATGATATTTATAATAATACATGGAAGGTAAAGCCAAGTGCTTGCACAAAGGAGGGAGAGGCTTTGCCTAGGAACCAAGAGTACTTCACAGAGGTGCAGGCAATTGGGTGGGGTCTTATCCAGGCCAACAAAGAAAGGAGGGCATTCCAGGTAAAGGCGCGCCCGTGCACAAGCTCCAGGGTGTTGCATGGTCTGCGAACAGTCCACGATGGCTGTAATACAGAGTGGGAAAGAGAGGGCAGTGGAAGATTGGTTATGGTGAGGTAGAGGCCAGACCTGAAAGAGTTTGACCTTTATACCATAAAGAAGTAACTTTTTTCAGGAAAAGCCGTGATCAGATTTGTATTTTATAAAGATGTTCCTGCCATAGTGTGAGGATAGACAGGGGACCAGAGTCAGTGAGATAAATTAGCTTTACTGCAATCGTCCAGGCAAGAGGTCTGAACTGAAGCGTGAACAAGGAAGATGGAAAGAAAGAATAAATTCAACAGATAGTTGAAAAGAAGAGTCTATGAGTCAAGGGGATGAGTTAGAGGAAGTGGTGAGCCTGACTCTCAGTATTTATTAAACATCTTTCTACCAAATTTTCTTAGGTTTTAAGTGAGAGGCAACATATGTAACATTGCAGAAAGCCATGCAAATAATGCACAGTATTTACAGCTCAATGAATTATCACAAGTGAACACATTCATGTATTCCCCATGCATCTAATCACTTCTTGGACTACTGAAGCCTCAAAAGAAGTGACAACTGCTTGCTAAGGCCAGAAACCAGAATATCACCTTTCATTCCTTTCTACCTCTCATATCATACATCTCAGCCATCAGCAAGTGCTGTCAGCTCTATCCTCAAATATGTACATAAAATATGTACAGAATTCGACCTGTTCTCACCATCCCTACTGCTACTACCCTACTCCAAACTCATTTCTAACTTGGATTCTTGCCATAACCTCCTGTGCGTTCTCCCTTTCTTTCTAATCTTGCTCCCCTTCAATCTGTTCTCCACACAGTTGCTGGAGTGGTCCTTTTAACATGGGAATTGTATCATGCTACTCCCTGTAGTGAATTGCCATAATGGCTGTAGTTCTTCACCTCTCCCTGTATTGGTGCCCTTTGCCATGTAACTTTGCAGTAATCTGCCCTGCCTCTTTGACTCTAGGTTCAGCCATGTGATGGCTTAGTAGACACAATGCAAGCAGAAGCTTGAACTGGATTAAGGCAATATGGCTTTATCTTTTGCAAAATTGTGTCATACACTATGCTTCTCCCACCTTAGGTGTGAATTGAAGTCTCATGAGATGCATCTGATTGGTCCAGCCTAATTCACATCCAGAACTCCAGCTGCAAGGGTGTCTATAAACCATGGGCTCTGCAACACAAGAAGGAGCACTAGAATAAAGTTGCCATGAATGGGGAATGATCCAAGTCATAGTAGCCACCACCTCTCTCCTGTTTCAATGTGCCTGTCTGGATTGCCTTGCATAGTCTTGCCCCTGTCCTTGCCATTATCCCCAGGATCCACCTACTCTACTCTCTGGATCTCAGAGTCCTGGCCAGGGTCCCAGGACCCACAGAAGATCTCGTCTTTCCCATGGGCCCTTCCCTGCCCACAGTGGCCCATGTTGGTCTCTGCCCCACCCTGCATAGTGTCTTTTAGTAACCTCCTCCCACACTCCACAGCTGGCATCAGATAAAAAGGGATCTCCAGCCTCTCTCACTATGCAGCTGTCCCTGCTTCCTTCTCATTGCACTCAAGACTCAACCCAGCTACCCATTCTATCTCCACCTCGCCCTGGACACTAACCACTTAGCATCATCTTTTGGCTAAATTTGAATCCCACAGAGCCATAGTTTACATCAAATCTCCTCCTCTTTGGAGTTTTTTTTCTCACTGTGTCTTTTATTTGGAAGCAGGACCATCTTACCCATTAGGCAGTAGTAGCGTAGTGCCTAGAGGTCCACAAAAATGTTTAATTTGTTTTAAAATGAGAATTAAAAAACAGAAGATAAGAATAACAAATCCAGCCTGGATTATATTCTTTTTTAAACACATTTATAGGATATATTTTTAAATTTTTCTTTGATAAAGAAAGGGGCCCACAAAAGCAAAAGTGCCTAAGGCAAACAAAAATAATAATATAATCTTGGTTGTCTCTTAATATGTTGTCACCTTTTGTAGGTGTATGTACGCTTCAACTTCATACTATAAACACTGCCCAGGCTGGAGTACAGTTGTGCAATCATGGCTCACTGCAGCTTCAACCTCCCAGGCTCAAGCCATCTACCCACCTTAGCCTCCCAAAGTAACTGGAGCTACAAGTGAGAGCCACCATGCTCCACTAAATTTTTTTTTCTTTTTTTTCTTTTTTTTTTTGAGACTGAGTCTCCCTCTGTCACCCAGGCTGGAGTGCAGTGGCATGATCTTGGCTCACTGCAAGCTCTGCCTCCCCGGTTCATGCCATTTTCTTGCCTCAGCCTTCCGAGTAGCTGGGACTACAGGCACCCGCCACCCTGCCTGGCTACTTTTTTGTATTTTCAGTAGAGACGGGTTCTGCCAGGATGGTCTTGATCTCCTGACCTCGTGATCCGCCCGCCTCGGCCTTCCAAAGTGCTGGGATTACAGGTGTGAGCCACTGCCCCCGGATAAATTTTTTTATTTTTTGTAGAGACAGGGTCTACCTATGTTGCCCAGAGCTCCATTTCTCCCTAGCACTCCTCAGTTGAGCACACAGGCTGCTTGGCCTTGGATCAGTCCAACCTGACTACACGAATCCTACATATTCTTACTCACAAGTCTTTGGTGACTTTGTGCCTTACCATGCTGAATGTCTGCAGATTGAGGAGAGAATTTGTCAGCATCCCCACACGTGGAATGATAAAAGAAGCATCTCCAATGGTTGGGGGATTACTACAACAGTCAACTAATGGCTTTCTAAATCCAATTTTGCCTCCACTTCAGAACACTGTCCACTAAGCAGTGGGAGATCTTTTTGATGGTGTGTATCAGATGGCATCACTTCCCTGATTATCCCTTTAAAGGTTTCTCTTTGGAGGTAAAGTACAAACTCACAGTGGCCTACTGGGTCCTCCACCCTCCACCCCGCCAGCTTCTCCAGTGTCTCTTTCCCACCGTCTCCCACTCCCAGCTCCACACTCCAGACCTAACCTGAGCGTTCAGTTCCCCCAAGCAACAACTTCTCTTTGTTTGATAGACCTCCTACCTGCCTTCCCCTGGGCTTTCCTCCATGGAGGTCAATTTTCTTTTTTCTCTTCACTTGGCTACTTTTCAATCCCCTGCTGGGAAGTGACTCTGACCCCAAAACGGGATTAGATTCCCCCGCTTTGCTTCCTCAGCAGCACCTAGAATTTCCCCAACCACCAATGCAGTCTACTGTTCTTATCTATTTAACATCAGTCTTCCCAATAGACTATAAGCTTTGTGGGGCCACCATTATGTGTGTCTTGTTTGTGTCTACATCCTCAGCACCTACCATAGTGCTTGTCCCATACTGTCCCTCAACATATTTACTGACTGAAAGAATGAATTAATACATTAAAGAAGAAAAAGTCCCAAAAAGATAAAACCAAAAATAAGTCTCAATGCCAAGAATCAGTCTACATCCACTAAAAGAACACAGGTGTGGGACCAGAGAATAAGAGAGATATATGGGTAACCACTCTGTGCCTCACTTTACTCATCTGTTAGTCAGGTCTATTTAAAAAGCCCACCTTACTGGGTTATTGTATTAAGGTAGTTAAATAGGCCAAGCATGGTGGCCTCGTGCCTGTAATCCCAGCATTTTGGGAGGCCAAGGTGGGAGGATCACTTGAGCCCAGGGGTTGAAGAGCAGCCTGGGTAACAAAGTGAGACTCTGTGTCTACAAAAAATACAAAAATTAGCCAGGTATGGTGGTATTCACTTGTGGTTCCAGCTACTCAGGAGGCTGAGGTGGGAGGATCACTTGAGCCCAGGAGTTTTAGGCTGCAGTGAGCCAAGACCGTGCCACTGCACTCCAGACTGGACAACAGAGAGAGACCTGGCCTCACAAAAAAGATAATAATAATAATAATTAAATTTTAAAAAAGGTAGTTAAGGCCAGGCACAGTGGTTCATGCCTGTAATCCCAACACTTTGGGAAGCCAAGGCAGGAGAATAGCTTGAGGCCAGGAGTTCAAGACTAGCCTGAACAACATAGTGGAATGCCATCTCTACAATAACTTTAAAAATTAGCCAGTGTAGTGTCATGTGCCTGTGGTCTCAGCTACTCAGGAGGCTGAGATGGTAGTATGCTTGAGACAAGGAGTTTGAGGCTACACTGAGCCATGACTGCACCACTGCACTCCAGCCTGGGCAACAGAATGAGACCCGGTCTCAAAAAAAAGAACAAAAACAAAACCAGAACACAGTAGTTAATATAAATAAAGCACATAGAACAAGATTTAGGATATGTTGGTATTGTATATGAGGATGATGATTTACTTTTGACATCTTTCCAGGGTAGGATACTCTACATGACACAGTGAACGTGCAGGGAGTTTACTGAGGCAAGCATGTGCCAGAAGGCACGTTTGTGCACTGGTGATGCCCATTGTCCCATCCTAGAGAGGCCGGAGCAAAATCAGCTGAGACTGCTACTTCCTGAAGTTTCCTGTTATCTACAACATGGTACAGAATAGAAAGTTACAACCTTGCTCTGTGGAAATGCACATAAACCACTGCTGCATTTTCATCCCATCTGGAGAGCTGGGCCAAATGAGTATTCCATCTTTATCCTCCTAAGTCCCCAAGAATAACACATCAAAGAGCATGTTTGCATCCCTACAACAGATAACGGCACTGCCATAAGCTTCAGGGTCCACACATTCTACAGATTGAATGAATTAATAATTTCACATATTTATAAAATATAAATTAACCCAAGAAATATATCACTCCAAGTAAAACTCCTGTTTTTTGAAACTGAGCAGAGAAAGACACTTTGATAAATGAAAATCTAGTAAATTTTCATCATATGGCATCACCAAAATGGCATTTATCACGTGGAAAAAATCATTCTTGTCTGATATACAGGTGTTAACACACCAGAAGCATCAGGTTGTGGGGCAGATAGAGAGGGGGAATCCAGAAAACTGACTTTTAAAATTACATTTGATGAGCTAGCTACTTTTTTTTAACAATAGAAAGGAAAGTAATATGATCAGTAAGAATTCTAGAGGCTCTAGTGCATTTATATAAGCACAGTAAATTATTCATAAAAACCATGGAGCATTTACCTTCGTCTTTGTGTATAATATACCATGTCTGTGTGGAACCCAGTTGCTTTGATGGTAAACAGCTATTCTTTCTGAAATCTGGCCTTATCTTGCTCTGGTCTGTGTCGACAGGTTGCCTTAATAGCCAAACTGGCTTTCCTGGAAGAAGAAAAAGAAAACAGTACAAGAAATGTATGTATTAGACTTCTTTCTTTTCCATAATACTGTCATGATAATTTTTATTCATATTCAAAGATGTAAGGATCCATACACCAGCTTTGAAGAGAAGTGGTAAAAATGTAAAACAGCATCCTATATTAAATATACCATGGCAAGCAAAACAAAATTGTCAGTCTATTCTTCAAAAATACAATATACTAAAAATCAACCTTTTCTATTCTCATGTCCCTGATCCTGAAACAGAACAGCGTGTATACCTGCAGGAATGCTGTAGGCATGTGGATTATTTATTACTGAGTTTAGGGATTATTTTATTGTTGGATGGGCTTGAGGGAGGGTATGGATTATCTATGAGATATTTTCCAAACCTTTTTAAAAACAGCATCCTTAGAGATGAGTGCAACTCCAGAACATATGGTTCTGTTTGCCCCATAAAGAATTTTCTATTCAGCACCTGAAATAATTCTATAGCTTGAAAATTTTCTATATATCTATACTTCTCCCTACATAGATATATATTGTATAGGATTTCATCCCTATGATAGAGAAAAATAAGATTAAGGAAAGAAGAAATCATTAGCATCACCCCTAGGTAAAGAAATATGTGAGCTGAGATGGAAGGCCTGTATATGTAAGCCAGAAAACACTTCCATATTGTAAAATGTGTCAAGTTTTGTAGAGATAATAGCATTGACTAAAGAATGTTAATGACAATAAATCTCTCAGAAATACCCAGAACTGGAATCTCTCAGTCTAACTCAGGATGGTCTGTGGAACAGACCAAGGAGCTCACCTGTGCCCTCCTCTCCTATTCTGTGACATTTTCCATGTTTCCAGGTAAACTAGAAAATTTCCCTCTAGCAACAGAACCTGGAAGTGGCACACAGAAGGACCCAAAGTTACCCTTAGTGAAAGTTCTTTAAGAGCCCCCACAGTTGCAGCCACAGAACAGACAGCAGGAGATTCTCCCAGAATCAGGCCTGCAACTCTGCCCAGCCCAGGCCACCCGGCCTCTTGGCAAGGCCCACCTGGGCAGACACTCAAGGGCTGCAACCACACTCAGGGCCACCTGAGAGAAGGGAAGTGATTCTTCCTGCTCCACACTCCTCCACCCCACTGGGTTTTATCAGGAATTTCTATTGTATAAGGATTATGCATAAATCATATGTATCTGAGCCAATTCCATCCTTCCCACCAGCATACCAGGGAAAGCATTCAGTGCTGAGGGAAAGAGCAACACATGGAAAAAGGAGAAGCTGAAGTAGTGTGTGGTCTCTGTACTTGACCATGTTATCCAAACTTCTTCCCAGATCTGTTCTTTCGCAGCATAAAAATCACACTGATAATTCCCAAGCGGTGGGCCTGGGTAATATGCTGGATATAAACCTTATTCAAGAAGAGGAATAATGGGTGATGCCAGTGTATAAAAACTATATTTTATTCAGAATTTCTACTGTATAAGAAATCTGCCTAAATCATCTCTGGAAGTTTCTATTATCATCCCATTCTACAGGAGACAAAACTGAAGCTCAGAGGCATGAAGGAATTTGCCCACGATTACATAGCTGGTCAGTATATGAGCTAGGATTTGAACCCAGATTTTTAAGACTGCATGCTCTTTTTCAATCACTGAACCAAATCATACTATTTATCTTTGTAGATCAGGCAAATTTGGAGAGTATGAAAACAAGTAATGGTTTCATCAAAATATGCATGTCAACTTTATCCATAGTATTTGAATGAGGCACATTACAAGGCATTAAAAGTGTTGATTTGTCATATACGTACACACACACACACACACATACACTTAGGCTAAACTAATGGAACAGTGCAAACACAGGAAGGCATATGTATGACAGAAAGGCTGCATCATGTGATCAGATGATCTGATTCTGTGGCCATAAGGGGTTTCCTCCAGCCTTATGAATAAAGGCCTATATGGATAACCCCAGAGACTGCAGAGTATTAGGTCGCTGCCTCCCTCTTCAGACTAATCTATTAGAATACTATTAAAAGCAATGTGGTACCCTGGTTGGATCCTGAAACAGAAAACTGACATGAATGGAAAAATTAACAAAACCTGAAAAAAGTTTAGAGTTTAGTTAATAGTAATGTACCAACATTAATTTCTCAGTTTTGACAGATACACCATAGTTATGTAAAATATAAACAGTAGGGCAAACTGGGTGGGGAACACAGGAATATTGTATTATATTTTTTATTTTTGAGACAGGGTCTCGTTCTGTTGCCCAGGCTGGAGTGCAGTGGTATGATCATAGCTCACTGCAGCCTCAATCTTCCTGGCTTAAACAATCCTCCTGCCTCAGCTTCCTGAGTAGATGGAACTACAAGCATGCACTAGTATACTCGGCTAATTTTTTAATTTTTGTGGAGATGAGGTCTCACTATATTGTCCAGGCTGGTCTTGAGCACCTGAGCTCAAACGATTCTCCTGCCTTGGCTTCCTACAATGTTGGGATTACAGGCATGAGACACAGTGCCCAGCCTGTACTGTCTTTAGAACTTCTCTGTAAATCTAAAATTATTCCAATATAAAAACATTTTGTTTTAAACATTAAGTAAAATATAAATATAAATATAAGAGAGAGGGAGGGGGAGAGCAAGAACATAGTCCTAGAGGCCAGAAAATCATCTTGCTAGCTTCTTAAATCCATACAGCAAAATCATGCAGGATAATTTTGTAAATGCTTTTGTGTGTTACTGATATGGTACACAGGTATAAAAGCATTGCCTGTGTATATTTAAATGAGCAGAAAAACAATTCTCAAAGATTAGAATCATACATGAGTTAGACCAAAATCTTGCTTTATCAAAACGGCTCTCCAAGGAAGCTCATCCTCTTGTGAGCACTTCATTAGCAGGGATTTCCTTTGCTGGGGATGGGAATGAGAAGAATTTGCTGCCAGACACAAAAGAAGAATTGAAAAAAAAAAATGGCCAAAATACCATATTCTTAGAAAAGACTCAACATCCTTACATGTCAATTTTCCCTAAATCAATCTGTAAATTTACTAATAACATGTTTCCAACAGAAAGGCTGAAATAATTTTTTAGGGGAACTCAGCAAGCTGATTTTAATATTCATAAACATGCAAGAACAGCCATGAAAATTCAGAAAAGGAACAGTATAAAAGGGAACAAGCTCTGTCTGATTTCAAAATACATAGTAAAAGTAAAATTTTTAAAACAAAGTGGTAATGGTGTCTAACTAGGCAAACTGACCAATGGAATAAAACAGAATGTCCAGAAATAGTCTTGAGGCAAACGGGCAGTGATATGGAAAATATCACTAAGCTGTTTTGTTTGTTTATTTGTTTGAGACAGAATCTCACTTTGTCACCCAGGCTGGAGTGCAATGGCATGATCTCAGCTCACTGCAAACTCCAACTCCCAGGTTCAAGCAATTCTCCTGTCTTAGCCTCCCGAGCAGCTGGGATTACAAGTGCATGCCACCACATCTAGCTAATTTTTGTATTTTTAGTAGAGACAGGGTTACAACATATTGGCCAGGCTGGTCTCGAACTCCTGACCTCAAGTTATCCACCCATTTCAGCCTCCCAAAGTGCAGAGATTACAGGCATAAGCCACCGCACCCAGCCCTAAAGCTGTTTTTTTTACATTATATGTTCCACTAAAATAAATTCCAGATGCATTAAATATACATTCATATACAAAGTAGGTAAAAACATAGAAAGATGTTTTAAAATCTATTTTGGGAAAAGCTGCTTTAAGTATAACATAAAATCTTAAGTCAGAAAAGAGAAGAAATGGATATCTGACTACATAAAATAAAACTTTCTGAATAAAATAAAACTTTTGTATTTTACTTTACTACAAAAGTAATATTACGAACATATTTACCAGTTTGCTGTTTATATTTTACTTTACTAAACAGAGAAAAATACAAACAGCAAACTGGTAAATATGTTTGTAACTCATATCCCAGGAAAAAGGACTAACATTATCAATACATAAAGAGCAATAAAAAATCAATAAGAAAAGAATAACAAACCAATAGAGAAGTGAGCAAAGGATATGAACATACAGTTCAGCAGAATAGGAAATACATACTCAGGAGGCTAAGGCAGGAGGAGCACTTGAGGCCCAGGGTTTGAGGTTGCAGTGAACGATGGTTGCAGTCCAGCCTGGGCAACAGAGCATGACCCCTATCTCAAAAGAAAAAAAAAAAAAAAGGAAAAAGGAAATATAAAGAGCTCTTTAAACTTAGGCAGAGATGTTCATCCTTACTTGTATAAAAAGTACACATTAAAATACATTGAGGCAATATTTTCACCTTATGGACTGGCAAAGACAGAGAAATTTGATCAGTGTGAGGAAACAGGCACTCTCATACATGGGTAGTGGATGTATAAATTGGTATGATCTTTATGGAAAGCAATATGGCAACACAATTTCAGTCAAAGCCACAAATGCTCATACCTTCTGACCTAGGAATTTCAATTCTAATCATTTGCACTTCATGCACATTCTCACAATTGCAAAATCACACAAACAAAAGAATATTAATTACCACATTGTTGGTGCTAGCAAAAGATTAGATACTACCTAAATATCCATCAATAGAGGATGGGTAAAATAACCCAGAAAACGTCCATATAACAGAATACTATGTTATACATAAAAAGAATGAAGCAGCTCTAGAGAGACTGAGAGTAAAAGGCTTGCAGAATATGTTAAGTTAAAAAGTCAAATAATGAAACAATGAATGATATGCTATCATTTGTGGGAGTCGTGGGGAGGGGGGTGGTGGTGTATATATATTTAGAAATGGATATAAAATCTGAGTTTTGGTGATGGAACTTCACACATTTTCTCTTTTGTCCTAATTTTTTAAATAATGAACATTAATTTCATTTTAAATCAGAAAAATAAACAAAGTTAATTTTTTAAGGAACTCAATGCCCTATAATTACCCAAACTCGTTTCTGGAAAGAGAAGAAAGTGAAAACAAATAAAACCACCTGGTTCTTTAGGTCTCTCCCTGATCCTAAGCAGTCCCCATCCTCTCCCTGGGAAAACAATGCAGTGTTAAACCCTCAAAGCCTCCCAGCTCAGTTGTTAAGGTAATTGTGTTTACTCTTTTCCAAACAAAGTAATTTGAATCAGAAAAGTAAATATGCTCTGTCTTCAGGTTCTTTGATGTCATCTTCCTCCTTGCTCTGGAGTGTATGATGGCTGCCTGCTGCCCAGAGCATTACACACAGATTCTCTAAGCATTGCCATAGCTACACCATTCTGCTTGGGATAATGGTGTAAAACAAATAAAACATAAGTAAAATCAAATTTGAAATAAAACAATAGGCCCTAAAAAACATAAGCTGTGTGTGTTTTTTTCTTCCCTTTGAACACTTATGCTGATTGTGAAACTTTGGAGTATTTTAAAATTTCAAAACAATTTTTAGTGAGCTAAAGCGCCACAGGCATGACTATTTTCTTTCCTGAAAATAACATCTGATCAAGGTCAATGGTATGTTTGAAACATTAAGAGCCAGTATTTGTACCTCTTAAGCCTATCAGATGATTTCCCTCTAGATGACCCTTGTTAAACATCACATCAGCTCTAAATGTGATTTTAGGATTTTAGGTTCTTAAGACTCCGAAGCTGGTAGCTGTTTAGTCATCCAGACCGGATCCATGCAGGCAAAGGACTGAGTGGTTCATGCTGCATTAGATGAATTATCTGAGTTAGTCAAATAAAATCCTCTGACCTGTGGGCTACCTACTGTCTCCACTGTCCCAAACCACCCCACAGTCACTTCATCCTCACTCTGGGATGTCCTGGGTCTACTCACTTGGAGCTTCAGCTTCTTTTTCCTGCTTTCCTCTTTTTGACACTCCTTTGCTCCACCTCTTCTTTTTTTTTTTTTTTTTTTTTTTTTGTAACAACAAATTTGGAGTTGGAAGTTACTTTAAGAAGACAAGAAAGTTAGAAAAATATTTAAAAGAAATCTGCTAGAATGTCCATTGCTCATTTAACACCCAGGAGTTAAGCTTCTATAATGGCATTTAAATCCTCGGGTTTTTCTTTCTTTTTTTTTTTTTCATTACTTTATGTACTTGCAATAAAACATTCCTTTAGACTTTAGAAATTCTAAATAAAACAAGAACAAAAGAGGGTTCCTTCTTTTCAACTCTCCACCCAAATGTTACCATTGTAAATCAAGGTAGCAAAGTAAATTAACTACTGGCATTTAAATGTTTGCTGTCCCAAATATTTATTCCTTCCCACTCCCCCAATTTGTTTTATACAAAACAATGCTCATAAAAACAATAAATACTCATTCTTTGTCTACTAAAATTTTAGATCAAAGTACTGTGTGGTCCAAATCCTGAATTGTAAAAAGTAATGTTTGTTCAGCAGGAAGCCTTCAACTTCCCAACAGCAACCTGACCAAATTTGGTTTCCAATTTTCTCTAAGCACTGCAGTGCTAGGTGTAGACATAATAATATGATTCACTCCACATTTGCATAATATACTTTGCATCTGGAGTTTCATTTACCCCTTAAGTGCATGATGTGCTACAATGGGATGTATTTTGGTGTCAAGAAAGACCTGAATTTGCTGTCACTTGACGCTCATATGCAGCTACAATTCAGTTTTGTCATGGGTAAGAACAAGAGGGTATGTATGCCTACTTCTCTGGGATGCTGTGATGATTGGGTGAAATAACACACCCATGGCTGCTGCCCCACAGTGGGCCTGCCCGTTGTTGCACATGCCATACCATGTTGTTTTTCTATGTTTGTATATAAGCATCCCACCACTAGAATGTCTACTCCTCTGGGAATCAACTAGGACCCCCTCTCCACCTCCTTCTGTAGCCTCAGAGTAGCTTCCATGTACATTCTTAAAAACTGATTTAAGCATACTGATTTTTAAATTCTTTTCTTGGGCTCACAAAAATTACTATACCCCATACCACTGCTCCCCAGCAAAAGGGCACTAGAGCCTCTATTTCCCCTGCCACATTCCTACTTCTAGAGCCCTACCCAGGCTGAACATTTACAGGAACTGTGAGAACCTCTGGCTCCCTCAACCTCTAGCCCTGAACCAAGCTAGGTTGGCACAAAAGTATCCCCACCCTTGCCAGCCCCAAATTGCCCAGTGCCTCACTGTCCTTCATTCACTGAGCTTCAGCCCCAGCCCCACCCCCACATGCACACGTGCCCATCACTCCCAGGAGTAGAATGTCAGGCAATCCATAGCTTTCCATCCAGGCTCTTCCACAGCACTCACCACTCACACTTTTCTGCTGGCCTGATTCCCTCTGCCCAGAGGGTGAGAACAGCTCTATGTTTCCCTGAGGTGGAAGCCCTACCCCAGAGCTTTTGTGTGTGCCTTGTTCAGTGACAAAGTTGTCCCTGGGGACATGCTCTTGAGTAACCAACTTGACAAACAACTTTAAAATGACTACCAACAATCCACTCCAGGGCAGATTATTAGAGGGTAGATACACACTGCCCACCCGCTGCAAACTCCTTTGTGGTCCTATAATTGCCCTTGGGCTCATCTTTCAGAGAGTATGAGGAGAAATGACTGAGGCTCTTTCACAGTCTGGGTAAGTGGTTTTTGGTGAGGTGGACTACTCTCCTCCTAAATTATTCAGGAATGCATACTGATTGCAGCACTATTGAGCAACCAGTTGTGCTAGTTGCTACAAGGGAGATAATTATAAGACACAGCCCCTGCCTTCAGCAGCTTTATTAGAGGCAGCATAGGGCACAGGTTCCAAATCCCAGCTCTGCCACAAACCATCTGCATGACCCTTAGCCTAGCTCTGAGTGTCAGTTTTCATGTGAAATGAAGACACTCTACAGATTGTTTCCAGGACTAGAAATCACATGTGTGATACACAGGGCAAGCAGTGAATAGGGTGTAAATGACAGGTGTTTGTTTCTGCTTTGTTTCATTGTTTTCTCAATGCTTGCTGAGAGGTGCAGTCCATGCTCTCAGGAGACCTATGGACACAGGAAGGAAGAGGAGGCAAACAAATCATCTAGTACTAGAGTAGACTTCTTCACAGGGTAAAGCTCTAGGGTAGCGCCAAAGGAAGCTGCAGTCATGTCTCCCTGGAGTGGGGAAGTCCTTCATAGAAGAGATGACACAAGCTAGACCATGAAGGATGTCTAAGCACAGCACAGGTGGTGAAGACTGGAACGGCATTTCAGATGCAGTGAAAGCCTGAGAAAAGGTCTGGAAAACTGCATGGAGTTGAACACCTGGAGCCCATGGTGAAACCCTGGGCCCTGTGGTATGACTGCTGTGTGGGAGAGGACTGAGGGAGAATCAGAGGCAGAGCACAAAGTGATTTCTTGTAAGCAACTGAGGCAGGCAGTTGCTATTGAGCATGTTTTTCTTTGATAATCTTTATTCATTTTAATTGTAAAAACAACATATATTCATTGTTAAAGAAAAATCACATAGTAAAGAAGTACAGGGAATAAAGAGCAAATGATCCTGCCCCATTCCCCACAGGTAAGAGTTTAATGCTTACCTTTCTGGATCTTTCATTAGAGAGTATTTTAAGCAGGAATATGCAATGATCAGATTTGTATTTTTTTTAAAAAATCACTTTGGGCCAGGCACAGTGGCTCACGCCTGTAATCCTAGCACTTTGGGAGGCCGAGGTGGGTGGATTGCCAGAGCTCAGAAGTTCAAGACCAGCCTGGGCAACATGGAGAAACCCCGTCTCTACTAAAAATAGGAAAAATTAGCCAGGCGTGGGGTTGTGTGCCTATAATCACAGCTACTCAGGAGGCTGAGGCACAAGAATCACTTGAACCCGGGAGGTGGAGGTTGCAGTGAGCCCAGATCATGCCATTGCACTCCCACTGGGGCGGCAAAGCAAGACTCTGTCTCAAAAAAAGAAAAAAAAAAATCACTTTGGGTAGAAGGTAGTAGATGGGGTGACTGAAGCCAGGGAGACTCCCCAAGTGATGAGGCAGTTCTTTCAGAGACAGTGAGAGTCTGTCTGTACTAAGGCAGTGCTGGGGGTACTTGGTTCCTCACCCATCATGCAGGTGAGGGAGCGAGAGGAATTACAAATGACACCCTGGTTTTGGCTTATGTGAATGAAATTAGATGTATAGAAGAACCAGAGGTTTGCAGGGGGAAATTATGAGGATAGTTTTGGGCATGATGAGTTTGATGTGGCCATCAGACAGGCAGAAAAGGATGTCCAAGGTCTGGGACTTAGGAGAGAAACGTGACATAAAGAAGCAGATGTGGAATACTTTTCATGAGGGGGAGATCACTGAGGGAGAACCAGGGGAAGGCCTATATTTAAGAAGCAAGCAGAAACAGGAGACCTTTAGAGGGAGATGGAGAAGGAGCAGACAGAGGAGGAAAAAGAAGAGAGCAGCATGATGGCAAATAGGAGAGAACTTCAGGAAGGATCAGGTGCATCAAATGCTATGCAGGGAACAAGGAGTCCAACAGAAGTGAGGGCCAGTTTGCTCTTAGCAGTCATCAAGGAAGGGGTTGACAGTAGAGCAGGTTCAGTGCTTTGTTTATATTATTAGAAAAAGGCAGGGAGGAAATATGACACAATGTCTGCAAGTGTTACTTCTAGGTGTTCAGATGACGGTGTTTGCTATTTTCTTTTGTCCCCAGAAAAAGGGTGAGGGAGGAAGATGAACGTACAACATTCTAAAAGGAAACCCTTTAAAATTACACAGATGAAGCAAGTTTATTCAACCTGCTTAAGCATTTAAAGTCTTAAGAGAAGATACTAGCTTTATAAGGAATATGGCATAAAACAATACAGTCGTTACATATTACTGCTTGCCATTTTGTACAGGCCCCACATGAAGCACAGTGTGAAACTTTCTGGTTCTTCCAAAGATCCTCCAGAGCTAGCTCAGGAACTCACAGCAGGTTTTTCCCCAAGCCTCAGCCATTTGTGTCTATGATTTTTGCCAAATCTCTTTACCACTAGTCTTACTATAAGCATTTTATTTAAACCAGTTGGTTTAAATAAAGTAGTTCTTATATGGATTCAGTTATATCAGAAGAGTAAATGGAAAATCTAATATCACAATAAATAGTAGGTAACTAAAAAATAAATATAATGAAGGAAAAAAAAAAACCTCTTAGTACTAATTCTAGCAAGATTCTCTCAACAACTCGAGGTTTCTAGCCTGAGGCCTGAGCTAGCTCTCTGGTAAACAGGCACTAGAAATGGTTAAAGATTTGCAGTTACTGTAGTCTGAGTTTTCCCAGAAGCAAACCTATAACTAGAATTCAGTTGCAATTAGTTTACTTGAGAAGTGAAGGAAATGTGGAAACACAATGAGGGAGGTGGGAAGTGAGCTCTCACTCTGGACAACTGAGCTTCATCCCTCTGGGGAAACTCAGGGAGCCAGTGTAGAACATAGCTCAGAATTCGCCTACACGAAGAATGAGAGAGACGGGGTATTTATACACCAACTGCTGTTAGTCACTTGTTGAAGGTCAATCCCTAGGACATTAATTCCCCAGCATTCCTGGGCTGCCTTGTAGGCAGGAAAGCAGGTCTCAGAGTCAAAAGACCTTGGGCAAAGAATATAAGGGCTGCAGATGGAACTCTGGCAGGCATACACCCACTTGATAAAGGTGAAAAGGTAAGGGCCAGGTTCCAACAGAGGCTGCTACAGGTACTAGACAGATAGAGAATAGAAAAGGAAATAGTTTTCTCACTGAGTGAAAGGAATTTATTGCTAGTCCTGTAAATCACTCAAAATCATCTCCCATACCACCAAGCCAAGGCTCCCCAACCCCTGGAAACCTTCAAATACTCTTGTAAGGCCTGAAACAGCTCAGCAAGGACACAGCAACTGTCCTGAGGAGCCTGGCGGAATTCCATCCAGGCCATTGAAAAACAGAACTTTTCAGGTATTCTGTTTACTCTTCTCCCTATGAATTAGAAATAGCCTCATAATACCTGCCTGTTCAATAGAGCATTCCAAAAGAGTCATCTCTAGAGAAGCAGGTCATTAAGATGAAAATCCACATTGACAACATAGACAAATGAGAGTATGACTGTTTACTTTTAAATGGAACTTTCACCTTTATAAAAGGACCATCAAATGCCTTCTAATAACTGCTTCCCTGATTTGTTTAAAATGATTTATTGTTTGTATGTATATTAAGCTATATCCATTGAGGAGATCACAACAATAACAAGAGGCAAAGTATATAGGTACTATGGGCTACGATACTTGTGTGTATGTATTTTTGTAGATATTCTTTCATTCAGCAAACATTTACTCGATTCTATCTACAAGTCAGGAACTATGTAGGTGCCTAGATTTATAGCAATGAAGGAAGCAGACAAAAATCCCTTCCCTCCAGGGAATTACATTCTACTAGGGAAGATAGTCAAAAAATAAATGAATAAAATATATAGGATGTCAGCTGGTAATAAGCACTACAAATATAGTGAGAGAAGAGGATAGAGAGTACCAACAGTTGAGGGAGGAGTTATAATTTTAAATAGGATGATCAGGGAAGACCTTACTGACAAATATTTGGAAAGACCCGAAGGAGGTGAGGGAGTGAGCCATGTGAAGATCTGGGGAAACATTACTATGGAGAAAGGAAATAGCCTGTGCAAAGATCCTGGGGTAAGAACATGCCCAAGATTTGAGAAAACAAAGAAACCCAAGTGGCCAATGCACAGAAAGCAAGGGGAACAGTGAGAGATGAGATCAGACAAGTAAGAGGTGGGCGTAGATCACATAGGATCCTGCAGAACATTGGGAAATGGTAAACTGCTGGGGCATTCTGAGCAGAGGAGGGACATAAACTGACCTAAGTTTGTAAACCAAAAAAATGCTAAGGCCCCAAATTAACTGTATGGACCCCCTCTGTGCCAAGGGGATCCCAGAGAAACCCAAAAAACTGAATTCCCAGCCATAAGAGGAAGGGACGTCAGGCATGCCTGGTTATACCCCTCCCTTCTAGAGTTTAGGCACAAGTGACCAGCATTAACACTGAAATAGAGATCACAAGACTGACAGAAACAGACTCTTTGTGGCAATAAGATACCAAATTCCAACCTGATTCAGACATAGCATCACATGAGATAGAAGACTCTGAAGGAAATAAAGTGATTGTACCGTAAAATATATTTCTTTGACATATTTTGAAATGGTCCTAGAAAGCCCTCTCTTGGGGAAATTAGCATCTCTAGAAAATCTCCTTCCCTTTCTAGTTTTTCCTGGATCTAAAAGGGACTAAATGAGAGTCTGACACCTTTAAGTTTTGAAAAGAGACATTTACCATCTATTCTAAGGCTGTTACCTAGAGATTTAATCTAAATAACAAGAACCTTGGATTTCACAATCCTCCCCGCATCTTGACTCTAGTGTGTCTTTGTACTGACTTCAAGTCTAGACAAAGCTTAACTCTTTAAACCAATTGTCAATCTGAAAATCTGAATCCACCTGTGACCAATAAGTAACCCCCTCATACTCTGACATGTCCTGCCTTTTGGGGCCAAACCAATGTATCCCTTACATGTATTGATCTATGTTTTTGCTGGTATCTTCTGTCTCCCTAAAATGTATAAAACCAAACTGCTGCCAGGCATGGCAGCTCACACCTGTAATTCCAAAACTTTGGGAGGCCAAGGCAGACAGATCACTTGAGCCCGGGAGTTTGAGGCTAGGCTGGGCAACACGGTGAGACCCTGTCTCTACAAAAAATACAAAAATTAGCCAGGCATGGTGGTGTGTGCCTGTAGTCCCAGCTACTCAGGAAACTGAGGTGGGCAGATCACTTGAGCCCACAAGGTAGAGGATTTAGTAAGCTGTGATTGTGCCACTGCACTCCAAAAAATTGTAACCCAACCACGTGGGCATACTTTCTCAGGACCTCTTAATACTGTTCCCCAGCCCTGGGTCACTCATATTGGCTAAGAATAAACCTCTTTAAATATTTTACAGAATTTGGCTTGTCATCAATAGTTTTAAGATTACTCTGTGAGCTTTGCAGACAATAGCAGGTACAGCATGGCAAAAACAGGGAGATCTGTTTTTTATCCAGATATTTATAATAGCCCTTATTATAAATATCTAGATGAAAAATGATTGCAGCTTGAACCAGGCTGGTGAGAAGTAGCTGGTTCTGGTTATATTTCACAGGTAAATAATTTCTAGATAAGGCTGGGTGTAGTGGCTCAGTCCTATAATCTCAGCACTTTGGCAGGCCAAGGCAGGTGGATCACCTGCGGTCAGGAGTTCAAGACCAGCCTGGTCAACATGATAAAACCCTATCTCTACTAAAAATACAAAATCAAAAATTAGGGGGGCGGAGCAAGATGGCCGAATAGGAACAGCTCCAGTCTCCAACTCCCAGTGTGAGTGACACAGAAGACCGGTGATTTCTGCATTTTCAACTGAGGTACTGGGGTCATCTCACTAGGGAGTGCCGGACAATCGGTGCTGGTCAGCTGCTGCAGCCCGACTGAGATAGAAAGCCCCTAAGGGAAAAATTCTAAACATACATGCATGTGACCACCCCCCGGGCTTACACAAACAACTTAACCAAAAATGCCCCAGCCGTTTGAGGTTGCGAAAAGAGCGGGAGCCAACCAGATACTGCCGAATGTTCAACTTTAAAT
>NW_016813145.1:0-3202 GCF_001698545.2 Rhinopithecus bieti
TGAAATTTGAAATGCTCCAGAATCTGAAACTTTTTCTTTTCTTTTCTTTTCTTTTCTTTTTTTTTTTTTTTTTGAGATAGAGTCTCCCTCTGTCGTCCAGGCTGGAGTGCAGTGGCGTGATCTCAGCTTACTGCAACCTCTGCCTCCTGGGTTCAAGCAGTTCTCCTGCCTCAGCTTCCCAAGGAGCTGGGACTACAGGCGCCTGCCACTACAGGAGCCCTGCCGGTTAATTTTTGTATTTTTAGTAGAGACAGGGTTTCACCATATTGGCTAGACTGGTCTTGAACTCCTGACTTTGTGATCCACCTGCCTCGACCTCCCAAAGTGCTGGGATTACAGGCGTGAGCCACTGCACCCGGCCACACCTTTTCTTTTCCTTCTTTCTTTTTTTTTTTAAAGTTCTAGGGTGCATGTGTACAACGTGCAAGTTTGTTACATCAGTATACATGTGCCATGTTGGTTTGCTGCACCCATTAACTCATCATTTGCATTAGATATTTCTCCTAATGCTATCCCTCCCCCAGCTCCCTACTCCACGTCCCGGTGTGTGATGTTCCCCGTCCTGTGTCCAGTTGTTCTCATTGTTCAATTCCCACCCAAAATCTGAAACTTTCTGAGTGCCAACATGATGCTCAAAGGAAATACTCATTGGAACATTTCAGATTTTGGATATTCCAATTATAGATGCTCAGCTAGTAAGTATAATGCAAATGTTCCAAAATCCAAAAAAAATATGAAATTGAAAACACTTCTGGTCCCAAGCATTTCGGATAAGGGATACTAAACCTGCAACAAGTCATTGGGTCAACATGAATCAGGACTCATTATCCCTTTCGTCATCCTCCAGCATTCTGCTTTCCATAACTGAATATTTTGCCAATTTAAAGAGTCTGGGCCGGGTATGGTGGCTCACACCTGTAATCCTAGCACTTTGGGAGGCCAGGATTCGAGGACTGATTGAGCCCAGGAGTTCGACACCAGCCTGCAACATAGCGAGACCCCCATCTCTACAAAAAATACAAAAAAAATATTAGCCGGATGTGGTGGTATGTACCTGTGGTCCCAGCTACTCAGGAGGCTTAAGTGGGAAGGGTCACTTGAGCCCAGGAGTTTGAGGTTACAGTGAGCAATCATGGCACCACTGCACTCCAGCCTGGGCAATAGAACAAGACTCTGCCTCTGAAAAAATAAAAAATAAAGGGAATACAGTCATGTGTTGCTTAACAACAGGGATATGTTCTGAGAAATACATTGTCAGGCAATTTCATCAATATGTGAACATCATAGAATGGACTTACATAAACCTACACAGTATGTCCTAGGCCATATACACCTAGCCTATGTGGTATACCCTGTTGCTCCTAGGCTGTAAAGTACCTACAGCATGTTACTATACTGAATACCATAGGCAATTATAACACAGTGGTATTTGTATACATAAACATTTCTAAATATAGAAAAGGTACAGTAAAAATACGGTATTAAGGATGCTCCACCAGCCGATTGATATGCCTACAATCCCAGCACTTTGGGAGGCCGAGGCAGGTGGATTGCTTGAACCCAGGAGTTCAAGACCAGCCTAGGCATCATGCCAAAACCTTGTCTCTATAAGAAGTACAAAACTTAGCTAGGTGTGGTGGCATGCACCTGTAGTCCCAGCTACTTGGGAGGCTGAGGTAGGAGGATCACTTGAGCCTGGGAGGTCGAGGCTGCAGTGAGCTGTGATTGGGCCACTGCACTCCAGTCTGGGCAACAGCAAAGTGCTGTCTCAAAAGAAAATAAGGGGCTACACCTGAATGCAGCTTATAGGACTGGAAGTTGTTCTAGTTGAGTGAGTGGTGAGTGAATATGAAGGCCTAAGACATTACTGTATACTACCGTAGACGTTATAAATACTTTACACTTAGGCTACACTAAATTTATAAAAATAATTTTTCTTTCTTGAATAATAAATTAACCTTAGCTTACTGTAACCTTTTAAATTTACTTTTATTAACTTTTGGTTTTTTTCGATTCTTTTTTTTTTTTTGAGATGGAGTTTCGCTCTTGTTGCCCAGGCTGGAGTACAGTGGTACAGTCTCGGCTCACCACAACCTCTGCCTCCCGGGTTCAAGTGATTCTCCTGCCTCAGCCTCCTGAGTAGCTGGGATTACAGGCATGCGCCAGCACAGCTGGCTAATTTTGTATTTTTTTTCTTTTTTTTTTTTTTAAAGACAGGGTCTTGCTCTGTCTCTCAAGCTAGATTGCAGTGGTGCGATCTTGGCTTCATTGCAACCTCCGCCTCCTGGGTTCAAGTGATTCTCCTGTCTCAGCCTCCCAAGTAGCTGGGATTACAGGTGCATGCCACCATGCCCAGCTAATTTTTGTGTTTTTAGTAGAGACAGGGTTTCACCATGTTGGCCAAGCTAGTCTCGAACTCCTAACCTCAGGTGATGCGCCCGCCTTGGCCTCCTAAAGTGCTGGGATTACAGGTGTGAGCCACTGCACCCAACCTAATTTTGTATTTTTAGTAGAGATGGGGTTTCTCCGTGTTGGTCAGGTTGGTCTTGAACTCTGAACTTCAGGTGATTCCCCCCCCCCCAACCCCCGGCCTTGGCCTCTCAAAGTGCTGGGATTACAGGTGTGAGCCACTGCGCCCAGCCTGGATATTTTTAAATTGAGGTTAATTGAATGGGTATAATGGTCTTAAGTTTGTCAGTGATTATTTAGTAGTGATCTTGAACATGTTTCAATTTCTTTCTTTCTTTCTCCTTAACTCATCTGTTTATTTATTATAATTTGTAATTTTCTTATAAATTAGAATGATTAAGTATATCTCAGAATAAAAGACCAGTTTTGGCCAGGTGTGATGATTCACATCTGTAATCCCAGCACCTTGGGAGGCCAAGGCAGGCGGATTGCTTGAGCCTGGGACTTTGAGACCAGCCTGGGCAACATGGTGAAACCCCATCTCTACAAAATTGCAAGAAATTATGGGCCGGGTGCAGTTGCTCATGCCAATAATCCCAGCACTTTGGGAGGCCGAGGCGGTGGATCACCTGAGGTCAGGAGTTCAAGACCAACCTGGTCAACATGGTGAAATCCCATCTCTACTAAAAGTACAAAATTAACCGGGTATGGTGGTGCATTCCTGTAATCTCAGCTACTCAGGCACCTAAAGCAGGAGAATTGCTTGACCCTGGGAGGCAGAGGTTGCAGTGAA
>NW_016813146.1:0-9147 GCF_001698545.2 Rhinopithecus bieti
TTAGGAGAGAAGGTCAAAGTCGTGTTTGGCACAAACCTGGCAGGAACATTAATATTAAACTGAAGAAGCTCCGAAAAATGCCTTTCCATTTCATTCATGTCCTCAACTGTAATGTCCTTGAGGATCTGGCAGTAGTCCACAGTCCATACAGCCTGATCATCCAAAACCTTGGAGGCAAGAAGAACGGCTCCCAGAACAATCCTTTTCCAGTTAGTGGGACAAGTGTCGATTTCAGCATAAGTTAAAAACTTTTCCAAGTATACCAAAGTTACTGCTGTACATTCAGCTGTTAGCTGCGCAGCACTAAAAAGAATAGGAACGAATCTGTAAATAAATTTGTGCTCAGGATCATGCTTAAAGTATTCCTGTGGAACTTTTTCTCGTGTAAGGGGATGTGATCTCTCATCAGAAATA
Source organism: Rhinopithecus bieti (assembly GCF_001698545.2). Taxonomy (NCBI): domain Eukaryota; kingdom Metazoa; phylum Chordata; class Mammalia; order Primates; family Cercopithecidae; genus Rhinopithecus; species Rhinopithecus bieti. The sequence goes on from NW_016813146.1 coordinate 415, forward strand.
TCCAGGGATCTATTTGCATCTCTGTTCTTTACGTGGTAATATATTTCTGAGGTCACACATTTTACTGCGGTTCTAAGATTAGGCTGGCTGACTGTTCTGTCATCTAGAAATATTGATGAGCATGAGCTGTACTTTTTCGTAAGCTGCCCTGGAGATACGTGATTTAAGTGGTTGCTTTTCCTCTTTTCTCGCACATCGGTTTGAGATTTGCTCAGGAAAATTGTGCTTGCCCTTGGATGGTCAGAAGTGTTTGACTCCAAAGCTAAATCTTCGGGCATCTCGCGGTGGCTGACGTGCTGCAGGTGGTGGCCCTCGCCCGCTCCCGTAATCCAACTTGGCAGGCTCCACAGCAGCCAGAGCTACCGCCACCGCATCCCCTCCCGGGATGCCCCCTCGTATATGTCGGATGCACAGTACACCTCAGACCCGGCGCACCTGCCCAGCTTGAGTCTGGTATTGGGGGACACGCAATAGGTCAGCGTGTTTCCCATGGGGCGCCTTCGCTCCTCTCCGCTGCCTCCGGCGCCTTCTCTAGCACCCTGCTCCGCGGCCCTATGCAGCACCACCCCCCCCAACAATGGCGCGGTCGGGGCTGCACCGTGCAAGCAGATGCCTCCTTGCCCTCAGTTCGCCCGCCCACCCCGCGACCTGCCCCGGGCAGGCCTTGGGCCTCCTCGCACCCTTGCGCCGCTGCGGCGGCCTCCCCAAGCTGACTCCTCTCCAGATAATTATGTGTTTTTGTCTTTTGTTCTCTTTATGTGATGGATTACATTTATTGATTTGCATATGTTGAACCAGCCTTGCATCCCAGGGATGAAGCCGACTTGATAGTGGTAGATAAGTTTTTTGATGTGCTGCTGGATTGGGTTCTCGAGTATTGTTTTGAAGTTTTTCACATCAGTGCTCCTCAGGGATATTGGCCTAAAGTTTTTGTGTATGTGTGTGTCTCTTAACGGTTTTGGTATCACAATGATGCTGTTTTATATAATGAGTTGAAAATAAGTCCCTTTTTCTCAATATTTTGAAATAATATTAGAAGTGGTACCAGCTCTTCTTTGTACATCTGGTAGAATTCATCTGCAAATTTGTCTGGTTTTATTTGTGGTTGGCTGGCCATTTAAAACCAATTCAATTTTGGCACTTGTTATTGGTCTATTGAAGGATTCAATTTCTTATTTGTTCAGTCTTTGAAAGATATATTTTCGCTCCAAGGTTATAGTCCTCAAGCTTGGCCCAGATGAACTCTCTACTTATATTCATGTTGTCTCAGTTTTTTCTTTTAGTTAGACATATTATTTAGAATGTGTCAGAGCAGCCTCTATAGGGGAACTCTCCTTTGATTGTACTCTGTTTGCTGTAACACCCAAGGATGCAGAGCCAGGTTGATCCCACCTGGAATCTGCACATAAGGTCTGGCCTCTGCCTGGGATTTACAAGACAGGCCCAGAAGACTTTGAATTGAGAATGTACTGAAAACCAACAGAAGGCATTTTCTGTATTGTGAGATGTCAGCGTAGAAATCTTAAAGCCCCCATTTGAGAGTGTGGCTCTTTAAGCTTTTCAGATCTTGTTCAGTGACCTGCTACAGTTATGTGAGAGACTCCAGGTGTAAATAGAATCTGATGACAGAATCTGTAAGTGTAAACAAGCATCTTAGTGAGAGATCAAGGCCACAAAATATCCAGAGCCATGACCACAACTATACCTACCTGTAAAATATGATACTGGCATAGAGTATTGTTGTTCTTACCCAAAAGCTAGCAAATCAGGATAGGTGATCCAGGTTCTGGAGCTCCACCAAGGCAGTTCCATTTTCTATTTAGAATCAGCATGAATTTCTCTCAGCCTGGGTTATCATTGAACCATCAGCCCAGGGTCACTAAGAACCTTCTCACAATCACCTAGATGTCTTTGAGACATTTGAGGATGTCCAGGGCAGAATTGTGTCAGGCTGACAAGAGTGGTTAATTCTGCTTCTGTCTCAGTGTAAGAGAAATGAATCATTCTGTGTTTTTTTTCTCCCCTCATATAAGAGATAACTTTGGTTTGTACCCAGATGAGAGTTTCTCTAGTTTCCTGTTACTTTGGTGAAAGACAAAGAGGAGGTCTGGTGACTCAAAAGATAAACTAATTGCTTCCATTTCATAAGGTCATTCAAAAAATAGATGAAGCAGTCATGGTCCCTACCATCCAGAAACTTTTGGTCTAGACTAGCAATTGGACACATGGTTGAATTAAACAACATATGGTTGGTACGGTGAATGGATGTGTGCAGAGCAAAATAAAACTTTGGTCTCTTCAGACAGGCACGGTGGCTCATGCCTGTAATCCCAGCACTTCAGGAGGCTGAGGCGGGTGGATCACCTGAGGTCGGAAGTTCGAGATCAGCCTGAACAACATGGAGAAACCCCATCTCCGCTAAAAATACAAAAAAAAAAAAGCTAGGCGTGGAGGTGCATGCCTGTAATTCCAGCTACTGAGGAGGAGAATCGCTTGAACCCAGGAGGCAGAGGTTGCGGTTAGCCAAGATCATGCTATTGCACTCCAGCCTAGGCAACAAGAACGAAACTCCGTCTCAAAAAAAAAAAAACTTGGGCCACTTCTTTTCACATTATTATGTCTTCTGAGGTTATCACCTGAAGGGATATTTATGGACTGAAGAGTTATTGTTATTTGTGTATCTTTTACTTTGTTGAGAATACATATTTATCTTCTAATAAAATTATTCCAGAAAACTTTTAAAAAGTCATTTAAATTGGTTGATAATATAGTTATAAAATTGACAGAGCAGTGGCAAAAATAGATTAAAGTTACATAAACTCTGAGATTTAAGTTTTTCTTAGGTAAGCTTAGGAAAAACAGAACTGGAAATACCCCAGTGGCGTAGAGAACAGAATTCTACATAGGGTCCTTTCCCTGCCCCATTTCTGTTCAGATTCACCCTTTTTGAAGGCCTTCTTTAGGTCTGGCCCACTCTGGAGTCTTGCCTTTCAGAACTGTTTTATAAAGGTCAGAGTTTTGGCCGGTAAATCCTTCTGCCTTTCTAGAACTGGTGCTTACAATTTCCTGCAACCCAAAAGCAGATAAATAAGAAAAATAAACTATACATGTTAACATCTCATTTTTAAAAATTTTGTAATAAAACCAGTGCTTACAGAAACATTCCATTTAGCAACGTGTTTTCTATTCCTGCAGATCCAGTAGTTGCTCCACAAGTCACAGACAAGTAAATATAAATAGAAAAAAATTTCTTAAACTTTCTGTGCCCCCTCTTCTGTCTATATTTATCCTTATTCTATACATTTTTAAAAAAATCAATGACAGAGAACCAGAGGAAGAAGTAATAATGCTGGGTCCTTTATCTAAATCCTGAGACTTATTGAACACTAGTATCAACTTCCAATGTGTTAGGCCCAGCACAGTGCTCTGTATTATACTCTTGAGCACATAGTACCTGCTTAATAATTATGCATTACTACATATGTACATGTTGTTTTCCAAACGCAGACTTATTCCAACATTGCTGCCTTCTGTTTCCTCTGTAAACTTTAAAGAGCCAGCAAATAATATAAAACTTCAAGATAGAGTGTAGTTGTCTTCATTTGTACCAGAAGTATTTGTGTTGTGACAAGAGTGCTGAGTGTAAGGGACTCTGTGCTGTGCCCGCTTTCTCTAACTAATGCTAATGATGAGCCCGGGGGAGCAACATCAGGATTGACAGGGGACTTGTTTGAAACACCCATCCATGGACCCTTTCCAAACTGGCAGAATCACATTATGTAGAGTGGGACCAACATTACCATGTGATTTTTAGGTTCATTAAAGCTTGAAAGGCAATGCTTAGCTTAGTGGTTATCAGCCCAGGCTTCTCATTAGTATCACATGGCCAATTGGCAGAAACCTCTTGTGCCCTCCCCACAGCTCCTGTTTATTGTGGGTGGAAGCATCCATGTTGTTTTAATGAAGAGCCTCATGTGACTCTAAGGTGAGGCCAGAATCAAGTATGAGGGCTTCAAGATACATTCATGAGAGCTTTGCACTAAAGGGTGGTTACAGGACCTGTTCTGTTTGGATTTGGTAGGGACAGGACAGTGTGGCCCATATTTTCATTACTGTAGCAGAAATTGCTGGTGTTTGTGGCAGGGGAGGGTACCTGAGGACAGGAAAGGAGAAACATTTTTACATCCATGGAGCAGTACGTTGTTCCTGAATCTCTTCTGTTATAAAGGAAAGAAATGGGTGGACTTTTTGGTCTTGGTCCTTCTGTCTGTGGGTGTGATGCTAGCAGGTAAGAAGGTGGTGCTGACGTGTTTAAGGCAGTTTTCTCAAGATGCAAGTGTTAACTTGTTTAGAGAATTTCATCTGAAAAGGATTCCAAGAGAAGGAGGAGAAAGAGGAATTTTTTTTTATTTTATTTTATTTTTTTTCAGCTACACATGTCTCAGATTAAGAGCTTTGTCCACTCTTTCTTCTGGAGTCTCATGCATTTAGTATTTGCAAACCTTTACTTCTCTACTTGTGTTTTTCCTTACTAATGAGTTTAACTACTTTTTAAAATTCTAATGATAGTCAAAGGTCTATGCAGAATATTTCTTTCCTATGTACTAGAGCCTTCTCTACATTCTCAATATCATGGCTTCTTATATGCCATGCAGAATTCTTACCATGAATTTATGATCTGCACTATTAAAAATGTTCCCATTGTGGCTGTTGAACATGGAAGGATGTGGATACTCAAGCTTCCTATTGGGGAAAGCTGGGGTTTACATGGAGAATATGTAATGTTGAGGTTCCATCTGTGTTCTCCATTACCTCTATGCAGAATAGGATTAAGAAAATACTTATTTAAATAGGGTGGCATTTATTACCCAGAAAGTTCTGAAAAAAAACCTGAGAGATACCTGCTCTGTAGGGTGCTAAAGAAAGACTACTTAAAATCATTATTGGGGCCGGGCGTGGTGGCTCACGCCTGTAATCCCAGCACTTTGGGAGGCCGAGGCCGGTGGATCACGAGTTCAGGAGATCGAGACCATCCTGGCTAACGTGGTGAAACCAAATCTCTACTAAAAATACAAAAAATCAGCCAGGTGTTGTGGTGGGTGCCTGTAGTCCCAGCTACTTGGAAGGCTGAGGTAGAAGAATGGTGTGAACCCACGAGGCGGAGCTTACAGTGAGATGAGATCGCGCCACTGCACTCCAGCCTGGGCGACAAAGCGAGACTCCGTCTCAAAAAAATAATAATAAATAAATAAATAAATAAATAAAATCATTATTGAAAATTACAGAACATTGGAGATACCTGTATCTTGAACTTTGCATAAAACTGATGTTTCTGTATGATTGAATTCAGACTATAATTTACTTTTTGAGGGGCAATATCTAGGCAGTGATGCTGTGTTCTTCTATGTGCATCAGCACACCATAAAAGTTTGTCCTAGTGTTGTTAATATTAATAATTTACTTAGTTAAAAAGCGCTCTGATATTTCTTTCACTACAGAGTTAACTATTTTTCTTGTCATTATTAGGTGTCTTTATGCAGCTGATGTGCATAAGCCATCACATTTAATGTGGCAGGTGCCCTTTTTTCTTAGGTTTTCTTTGCATATATCTGTCTTTGGAAAATGAAGTCTCTTTGTTTACAGGCCAGAAAAATCAGGCAAAACACAGGCTCTTCCAGCTACTGGATGTTTCACAGAATTTTCTTTTGGGGCTAAAAACATTGGCATTACTAGTGAGCTCATTAGAAATTCAGAAACTCAGACTTCATTCCAGATCTTCTGAAAACAGTCTGCACAAGATTTCCAGTTTATTGTACACATTAAAATTCAAGAGATGCCTTCTAACTCAACATCTCTTTTTTATCTTAAAAATATACACAGCTCATTCTTTATGATGTAAATATTGCACTCAAAAATGTATATGTTTGTGTTTATGCTCTTAATTTTATACTTTATTATCTAAAAAGTATCATATATATACACTGGTGTTGTGAATCTTATGCCATTCTCTTCTCTCAGAGTTAGAGGATATTTTAGAGAATATTTCTGTGTTAAAAATTACTGCAAATTTTCAGTTATTTCTATTAATCAGAACCAATTCTCTTTACTCTGTTGTTTCATTATAATTAAAATGATAACTTCTGCTCATGGCCACTTGGTAAATATACGTGTGTCTGTGTGCTTATGTTTTTCAGGAGCCATTGACATTTAGGGATGTGGCCATAGAATTCTCTCTGGAGGAGTGGCAATGCCTGGACACTGCTCAGCAGGGTTTGTATAGGAAAGTGATGTTAGAGAACTACAGAAACCTAGTCTTCTTGGGTAAGAATACCTTTAATACACAATTTCTAATACACCCTAAAGGTTTCCTTTTTCTTTTTTTGTGGAATGATTTTTGGTAATTTATGCTTTGCATAAATGAGTTTCTGATCCATTTTTTCAAGAAAATCTTGAGACTTTATGTGGAAAATAATGTCTTCAAGATGTTTCATCTTGACCTGAACTTCCCACATTCCAAAGCTGATCTGTACCCTTCACGCTAGATCAGTGGTAATTCCAGAAATTTAGTGTCATAAAATATTGTTGCCCATGATTTTAGATCACTCCTGTAATCTCAGCACTTTGGGAGGCTGAGGCAGGTGGGTCATGAGGTCAGGAGTTTGAGACCAGCTTGGCCAACAAAGTGAAAATACAAAAATTAGCCAGGCATGGTGGCACGTGCCTGTAGTCCCAGCTACTCAGGAAGCTGAGGCAGGAGAATCGCTTGAACCCAGGAGAACGGAGGTTGTAGTGAGCCAAGATCATGCCACTGCACTCCAGCCTTGGCAACAGAGCGAGACTCCATCACAAAAATAAATAAATGTGTATATATATTTGCCCATATTTTAAAATCTGTTCGTCACCACCAATTGTTTGATTCATGAGTACTGGATAGTGAAATTAAGGACCTACAAGTTTTAAATATTTTCTAAATATTTAGAAATTTATCTCATTAGTATTTTGGGATTATTCTAGAATATTCTATCACTTCCTCTTTACTAAGCATACTACTAGGATGGTAATTGGAGAATATGAGAAAGATTCATGTTATTTATTTCTAATAAAGCAGGTATTGCTGTCACGAAGCCAGACCTGATCACCTGTCTGGAGCAAGGAAAAGAGCCCTGGAATATAAAGAGTCATGAGATGGTAGCCAAACCCCAGGTAGGTGAGAGTGAACACAACAGATGACACAGATGAGAATTCCAAAGGTCAAAAAGAAAACTGGTCATTAAAATGTGATTTGGGAAGCCGTGTTCCAAAGGAAATAGTTTCTGGGACGCCTGAGTGTTTTTGTTTTTTGGGTTTTTAAATTTTTTAATTTACTTTATTTTTTATTTATTTTTTTTTTTGCTGTCATGTAGGGGCATCTTCTGTCTTATGCTTTTACATTCTTTAAAGATTCTACTTTCCTTTTGGTGATCTTCCTTCAAGTTTACAGTGAGAGCCAGAGTCCTTTTCATGGAGTATAAAAGACTGTACAATCTGCCTGCTTTTCCATTACTTTGGGGTACACACAGATATCTGCATAATTTTGGGAAACTCCGTGTTAAACTATTTTTTAGTTCTCTTTTTTCATCATGTCTGAAACGTATGAAAGAAGTGGTTTCTGTTCCATTGATGTGTTTGTTAATCTTTCTGCACATTCCATCCTGTTTTTACTACTATATTCTTGAAATACAGTTAGAAATTATAAAGTATAATACCCCTCTGCTTTGTTCTTTTGCCTCAAGATTGCTTTGGCTTTTCGAAGTTTATTGCAGTTTCTTGTAAATTTTAGAATTGTATTTTTTATTACTGTGAAAAAAATGTCACTGGAATTTTAATAGGAAGTTTATTGAAGCTGTAGACTAGATAATATGACACTTTAACAATATTTATTCTTTCAATCCATGGACATGAAATATTTTAAAATTTGTGTCTTCAATAATTTATTTCATTGGTATCTTACATCTTTTTTGTTTTGTTTTGTCTTTTGAGAAGGAGTCTCGCTCTTTTGCCAGGTTGGAGTGCAGTGGTGTGATCTTGACTCACTGCAACTTCCGCCTCCTGGGTTCAAGCAATCTTCCTGCCTCAGACTCCTGGATAGCTGGGACTACAGGCCCATGCCACCACACCCAGCTAATTTTTTGTATTTTTGGTAGAGACAGGGTTTCACCATGTTGGTCAGATTGTCTTGATCTCTTGACCTCGTGATCTGCCTGCCTCGGCCTCCCAAAGTGTTGGGATTACAGGCATGAGCCACTGTGCCGGTCTAGCTTATATCTTTTAATGTAAAGATTTTTTTTACCTTCTTGGTTAAATTTGCTCTCAGAAGTTTATTATTTTAATGCTATTGTAAATAAGATTGTTTTCTTAATTGTATCAGATGGTTTAAATTTATGGAACAATAATTTATACTTGTAGGTTAATTTTATATTTTGCTAATTTACCGAGTGTATTTATTACTTTAGACAAATTTCAATGTAGTGTTTATTTTTTATATATATAAGATCATATGATGCACATAACTTTTACTTACTTATCTTCATTTTCAGTGGCTTTTTAAAAATGTTTTTGACTCATCATTCTGCCACTTACTTCCAGTCCTACGTTAAAATAGAAGCATTGACAGTGAGCACAATACAATTTTGCATGGGTGTCTGTGAATTTGACAGAGCAGACACCTCTTCACCTTTTTGTTTGTTTGTTTTT
>NW_016813146.1:10228-14196 GCF_001698545.2 Rhinopithecus bieti
GTTAGCCAGGATGGTCTCGATCTCCTGACCTCGTGATCCGCCCGTCTCGGCCTCCCAAAGTGCTGGGATTACAGGCTTGAGCCACCGCGCCCGACCCAAAAAAAAAGTTTTACAGGCGAGGCGTGGTGGCTCATGTCTGTAATCCCAGCACTTTGGGAGGCTGAGGCGGGCAGACTACCTGAGGTCAGGAGTTCAAGACCAGCCTGACCAGCATAGTGAAACCCCATCTCTACTAAAAATACAAAAATTAGCGGGGACTTGTGACAGGTGTCTGTAATCCCAGCTACTCGAGAGGCTGAGGCAGGAGAATTGCTTGAACCCGGGAGCCAGAGGTTGCAGTAGCCAAGATTGCCCCATTACCCTTCAGCCTGGGCAACAAGAGTGAAATATCATCTCAAAAATAATAATAATAATGATAATAATTACATTTTAACCATGTTAAGTAGATTCACATTGGTATGCCAAAGACTTATAGAAATTTTACATCTTATGAAACTAAAAATACCCAATAGGTAACAACAACCCATTTTGCCCTCTCCTCAGCCCTTGACAAGCACCCTTCCACTTTCTGTTTTTATGAGTGTGACTATTTAAGATATCTCATGTAAGTGGAATAATACAGTGTCCATCATTTTGTCTCTGGCTTATTTCAGGTGACGTAATATTCTCAAAGTTTGTCTTAAAATGTGACAAGATTTTCTTCTTTAAGTCTGAATAATATTCCATTTTATGTATATGTTACATTTTTGATGTGTTTATAAATCAAGAGACACCTGGGTTGCCTCAGCCTTTTGACTTTTGTGAGTACTGGTACAATAATCATAGATGTTCAAATATGTCTTCTAGGTCTTTTGTTGAGTATTTTGAATATAGATTCATTAATGGAGTTGCTGTATTTGATAATTCCATTTTTAATTATTTGAGAAACGTAACATTTTAAAATGATGACTGCATCTTTGTTTTCTACCAACATCAACAGAGGTTTCATTTTCATTGCATCATCAACAGATTTGGCATCTTTAAATAATTTATAATGGCCATTGTAATGGATGTGAGGTGATTTCGTTTTTCATTTTTATTTTTATGCGTTTCTCTACAAATTATTAATTTGTAATTTGGTCAGGCTGGTCTTGAACTTGTGACCTCAGGTGATCCACCCACCTCAGCCTCCAAAGTACTAGGATTACAGGTGTGAACCACTGCGCCTGGCCTGAATATTAACTCTTATCACATGTGACTTGCAAATATTTTCACCCATTTCTTATGAGGCATTTTCACACAATTGAAGGTTTTTTTTTCTAATGTGGAGAAATTTTGAAGTAGAGTGTAGTTAAATTTTTCTGTTTTTTTTGTTATTGTTCATGCATTTAATGTTGTAGCTAAGAAAATGATGCCAAGACCCATGTCATGATTTTTTTCTATTTTGTTCTAAGAGATTTTTTTTTATGTGTGTAAGTGTTTTATTGAAAACTTTTTTTATATATGGTTCAAGGAAATGATCCAACTTTATTTTATCAGTGTTGATATTTAGTTCTTAACATTATTTTTTGAAAAAATTACCTTTTCTCTATTGTATGTTCATGGTGGCTTTGTGGAAGTTCATCTAATCATATACACAAGGGTTCATTTCTGAACTCTATTCCGCTCTTTCATCTGTTTATCTGTCTTTGTATTAGTACCATAGTGTTATTGTTATTGTAGCTTTTAATGTTTTAAAATCAGGAAGTATAATGCCTCTGTTCTTTTCATGGGTGTTTGGTTAGTTATAGTTCACAATCAAATATTTTAAAGAATATTTCTGTAATAACTGTGCTATTGAGCTTTTTATAGAGATTGTACTGAATTTGTTCACCTCTGTAGGTTATGTTGGTATCTCAACAAAATTAAAATTTTTGATCCTTGGCAGGAATATGTTGAAGAATGTGTTTTAATTTAATTTAATTTTATTTATTAGAGACAGAATCTTCCTATGTTGCCTAGGATAGTTTCTAACTCATGGGCTCAAGCAGTTTTCTTGCCTCAGCCTCCCAAAATGGTAGTATTACAGGTGTGAGCCATTGCACTCAGCTCATCTGTTTTATATTTAGAGATTGTTGGATTTGCTAATTTTACTTTTGCTTTTAATTCCTAGTTTTATTCAGTTCTGGTCAGTTACCATGCAGTGCATGATTTTAGTCTTCTTAAATTTATTTGTTGTCATTTTCAGACAGGATCCTACTTTGTCACCCAGGCTGGAGTATAGTGTCATAATTTTGGCTCACTGTAACCTCAGCCTCCTTGACTCAAGTAATCTTTACACCTCAGCCTCCTGAGTAGCTGAGACTATGGACATGCACTACCATGTCTGGCCAATTTGTTGATTATTTGTAGGGACGGNAAAACTGGTCATTAAAATGTGATTTGGGAAGCCGTGTTCCAAAGGAAATAGTTTCTGGGACGCCTGAGTGTTTTGTTTTTTGGGTTTTAAATTTTTTAATTTACTTTATTTTTTATTTATTTTTTTTTTTGCTGTCATGTAGGGGCATCTTCTGTCTTATGCTTTTACATTCTTTAAAGATTCTACTTTCCTTTTGGTGATCTTCCTTCAAGTTTACAGTGAGAGCCAGAGTCCTTTTCATGGAGTATAAAAGACTGTACAATCTGCCTGCTTTTCCATTACTTTGGGGTACACACAGATATCTGCATAATTTTGGGAAACTCCGTGTTAAACTATTTTTTAGTTCTCTTTTTTCATCATGTCTGAAACGTATGAAAGAAGTGGTTTCTGTTCCATTGATGTGTTTGTTAATCTTTCTGCACATTCCATCCTGTTTTACTACTATATTCTTGAAATACAGTTAGAAATTATAAAGTATAATACCCCTCTGCTTTGTTCTTTTGCCTCAAGATTGCTTTGGCTTTTCGAAGTTTATTGCAGTTTCTTGTAAATTTTAGAATTGTATTTTTTATTACTGTGAAAAAAATGTCACTGGAATTTTAATAGGAAGTTTATTGAAGCTGTAGACTAGATAATATGACACTTTAACAATATTTATTCTTTCAATCCATGGACATGAAATATTTTAAAATTTGTGTCTTCAATAATTTATTTCATTGGTATCTTACATCTTTTTTGTTTTGTTTTGTCTTTTGAGAAGGAGTCTCGCTCTTTTGCCAGGTTGGAGTGCAGTGGTGTGATCTTGACTCACTGCAACTTCCGCCTCCTGGGTTCAAGCAATCTTCCTGCCTCAGACTCCTGGATAGCTGGGACTACAGGCCCATGCCACCACACCCAGCTAATTTTTTGTATTTTGGTAGAGACAGGGTTTCACCATGTTGGTCAGATTGTCTTGATCTCTTGACCTCGTGATCTGCCTGCCTCGGCCTCCCAAAGTGTTGGGATTACAGGCATGAGCCACTGTGCCGGTCTAGCTTATATCTTTTAATGTAAAGATTTTTTTTACCTTCTTGGTTAAATTTGCTCTCAGAAGTTTATTATTTTAATGCTATTGTAAATAAGATTGTTTTCTTAATTGTATCAGATGGTTTAAATTTATGGAACAATAATTTATACTTGTAGGTTAATTTTATATTTTGCTAATTTACCGAGTGTATTTATTACTTTAGACAAATTTCAATGTAGTGTTTATTTTTTATATATATAAGATCATATGATGCACATAACTTTTACTTACTTATCTTCATTTTCAGTGGCTTTTAAAATGTTTTGACTCATCATTCTGCCACTTACTTCCAGTCCTACGTTAAAATAGAAGCATTGACAGTGAGCACAATACAATTTTGCATGGGTGTCTGTGAATTTGACAGAGCAGACACCTCTTCACCTTTTGTTTGTTTGTTTTGTGTTTTTTTTTTTTTTTTTTGAGACGGCGTTTGGCTGCTGTTGCCCAGGCAAGAGTGCAGTGGCGCGATCTCTGGCTCACTGCAACCTCCGCCTCCCGGGTTCAAGCAATTCTCTGTCTCAAAAA
>NW_016813146.1:17212-29039 GCF_001698545.2 Rhinopithecus bieti
CTGCAAGCTCCGCCCCTGGGTTTATGCCATTCTCCTGCCTCAGCCTCCCGAGTAGCTAGGACTACAGGCGCCCACCACCTCGCCCAGCTAGTTTTTTTTTTTGTATTTTTTGGTAGAGACGGGGTTTCACTGGGTTAGCCAGGATGGTCTCGATCTCCTGACCTCGTGATCCGCCCGTCTTGGCCTCCCAAAGTGCTGGGATTACAGGCTTGAGCCACCGCGCCCGGCCGACACTGGTCTTATACTTGTGGTCCCAAGGGATCCTCTCACTTTTTGTCTTCCAAATTGTTGAAATTATACATATCTGCCACTACACCCAGCTGGTATTCTTTAATAAGACTTGTTATGTGTTCTAACAGAATACATCAAGTACAAATAAGAATATTGTGTATTATTTTGCTTTTAACTGAAAAATTTTCTACGTGTCTGTTAAGCCTAGTTTGTCTGTGATATGGTTTGGATGTCCATGTTCTGCAAACCTCATGCTGCATTGTAATCCTCCATGTTGGATGTGGAACTAGGTAGGGAGGTTTTTTGGTCATGGGGGCAAATTTCTCATAAATGCCTTAGCACCAGCCTTTTGATAATCAGAAAGTTTACATTTCATTAATTCAAATGAGAGCAGTTCATTAAAAGAAGCCGGCTTTTTTAATTTTTTCGAGATGGAGTTTCACTCTGTAGTCTAGGCTGGAGTGCAATGGCACCATCATGGCTCACTGCAACCTCTGCCTCCCTGGTTCAAGGGATTCCCTTGCCTCAGCCTCCCAAATAGCTGGGATTACAGGCACCCGCCACCATGCCTAGCTAATTTTTGTAGTTTTTTAGTAGAGATGGGATTTCACCATGTTGGTCAGGCTGGTCTCAAACTCCTGACCTCATTGACCTCCCAAAGTGCTTGGATTACAGGCGTGAGTCTCTGTGCCTGGCCTGAACCTGGCTTTTTCACCTCACACTTGCTCTTTTTCTTAACCACATCCAGTTTCCATTCTCTGCATATAGCTAGTCAGTTCTCCCAGAACCATTTATTAAATAGGGAGTTCTTTCCTTATGGCTTGTTTTGTCAGGTTTTCAAAGATCAGGTGGTTGTAGATATACAGTCTTATTTCCGAGTTCTTTATTCTGTTTCACGGGTCTATGTGTCTGTTTTTATACCAGTGCCAGGCTGTTTTGGTTACTACAACCTTGTAGCATAGTTTTAATTGGATAGCATGATGAATCCAGCTTTGTTCTTTTTGCTTAAGATTGTCTTGGCTATATGGGGCCTTTTTGGGTTCCATATTAATTTTAAAATAGTTTTCTCATTCTCCATCAATTTTTTTTGTTTTGTTTTGTTTTTTTGTTTTTTTTTTTGACAGAGTGTCACTCTGTCGCCCAGGCTGGAGTGCAGTGGCACAATCTCGGCTCATTGCAACCTCCACCTCCTGGGTTCAAGCAGTTCTCCTGACTCAGTTTCCTGAGTAGCTGGGATCACAGGCGTGCACCACCACACCCAACTAATTTTTGTATTTTTAGTAGAGATGGGGTTTCACCATGCTGGCCAGGCTGGTCTTGAACTCCTAACCTCAACTGATCTGCCTGCCTCGGCCTCTCAAAGTGCTGGGATTACAGGTGAGAGCCACCGTGCCCGGCCTGCATCAGTGTTTATCAGGGATATTGGTTTTAAGTTTTTGTTGTTGTTGTTTTTATATCTCTGCCAGGTTGAGTATCAGAATGATGCTGATCTTATAAAATGAGTTACGGAGGAGTTCCTCTTTTTCTTTCATTTAAAATGGTTTCAGAAGAGATAGTACCAGCTCTTCTTTGTACCTCTGGTAGAATCCAGCTGTAAATCCATCTGGTCCTGGGGTTTTTTTGGTTGGTAGCCTATTTATTACTGTCTCAATTTCAGAACTTGTTGTTGGTCTATTCAGTGATTCAACTTCTTTCTGATTCAGTCTTGGGAGGGTTATGTGTCCAGTAATTTATCCATTTCTTCTAGATTTTCCAGTTTATGTACATAGAGGTGTTGATAGTATTTTCTGATGACTGTATTTCTTTTTTCTTCTTCTTTTTTTTTTTTTTTTTTTTGAGATGAAGTCTTGCTCTTGTCCCCCAGCCTGGAGTGTGATGGTGTGATCTCGGCTCACTGCAACCTCCGCCTCCTGGGTTCAAGTGATCTCCTGCCTCAGCCCCCTGAGTAGCTGAGATGATAAGCGCCAGCCACCATGCCTGGCTAATTTTTTTTTTTTATTTTATTTTTAGTAGAGACAGGGTTTCACTTTGTTGGCCAGGCCGCTCTATAACTCCTGACCTCAGGTGATCCACCCACTTTGGCCTCCCAAAGTGCTGGGATTACAGGCATGATCCACCACGCCGAGCCCTGATGATTGTATTAATGTAGGGTCACTGCTGATATCTGCTTTATCATTTTTTATTGTGTCTATTTCATTCTTCCCTCTTTTCTTTATTAATCTAGCTAGTGGTCTATCTCTTTTATTTTTTTTAAAAACAGCTCCTGGATTTATTACTTTTTTTGGAAGGGTTTTTTTTGTGTCTCTGTCTCGTATGGTTCCACTCTGATCCTGGTTATTTTTTGTCTTCTGCTGGCTTTGGGGTTTGTTTGCTCTTGGTTCTTTTTCTTTCAGTAGTGATGTTAGGGAGTCAATTTGAGATCTTTCTAGCTTTTTGATGTGGGTACTTAGTGCTATTTTTTCCCCTTAACACTACTTTAGCTGCATTCCAGAGATTCTGGTATATTGCCTCTTTGTTCTCATTGGTTTCAAATAATTTTTTGATTTCTGACTTAATTTTATTATTTACTCAGAAGTCATTCAGGAGTATGTTGTTAAATTTCCATGTAGTTGTGTGGTTTTGAGTGAGTTTCTTACTCTTGAGTTCTAATTTGATTGCACTGTGGTCTGAGAAACTGTTATGATTTCAGTTCTTTTGAATTTGCTAAGGAATGTTTTACTTCCAATTATATAATCAATTTTAGAGTAAGTGCCATGTGGCAATTAGAAGAATGTGTTGTGTTGTTTTTGGCTGGTGAGTTCTGTAAATATCTATCAGGTCCACTTGACCTATAGCTGAGTTCAAGTCCTGAATATCCTTGTTATTTTTCTTTCCCAAAGATCTGTCTAGTATTGGCAGTGGGGTGTTAAAGTCTCCCACTGTCATTGTTTGGGAGTCTAAGGCTCTTTGTAGGTATCTAAGTGTGTTTTATAAATCTGAGTGCTGGCTGGACATGTGGCTCATGCCTGTAATGCCAGCACTTTGGGAGGCCAAGGTGGGCAGATCCCCTGAGTTCAGGAGTTTGAGACCAGCCTAGCCAACATGGTGAAACCCTGTCTCTATTAAAACAAATTAGCTGGGAATAGTGGTTGGTGCCTGTAATCCCACCTACTCAGGAAGCTGAGGCAGGAGAATCACTTGAAACTGCGAAGTGAAGGTTGCAGTGAGCCAAGATCGTGCCATTGCACTCTAGCCTGGGCAACAGAGTGAGATTCCATCTCAAAAAATAGATCAATAAGGCCTGTCATGGTGGCTCATGCCTGTAATGCCAGCACTTTTGGAGGCTGAGGCTGGCCGATCATGAGATAAGGAGATCAAGACCATCCTGGCTAACAAGGTGAAACCCTGTCTCTACTAAAAATACAAAATATTAGCCAAGCATGGTGGCGAGCGCCTGTAGTCCCAGCTACTCGGGAGGCTGAGGCAGGAGAATGGCATGAACCCGGGAGGTGGAGCTTATAGTGAGCCAAGATCATGCCACTGCACTCCAGCCTGGGTGACAGAGCGAGACTTGGTCTCAAAGAAAATCAATCAATCAATAAAAACAAATCTGGGTGTTCCTTGAATTGACCCTTTACCATTATGTAGTGTCCTTCCTTGTCTTTTTTGATCTTTGTTGGTTTAAAGTCTGTTTTATCATAAACTACAATTGCCACCCCTGCTTATTTTCTGATTTTATTTGCTTGGTAAATTTTTCTCCCTTCATTTTCAGGCTATGTGTGTCTTTGCATGTGAGATGGGTCTCTTGAATACAGCACACCAGTGAGTCTTGACTCTTTAACCAGCTTGCCATTCTGTCTTTTTCTTTTCTTTTTTTTTTTTTAGACAGAGTCTCACACTGTTGCCCAGGCTGGAGTCTGGAGTGCAGTGGCACGATCTTGGCTCACTGCCAGCTCTGCCTCCCAGGTTCACACCATTCTCCTGCCTCAGCCTCCCGAGTAGCTGGGATTACAGGCACCTGCCACCATGCCCGGCTAATTTTTTGTATTTTTAGTAGAGACGAGGTTTCACTGTGTTAGCTAGTATGGTCTTGATCTCTTGACCTCGTGATCCACCCGCCTCGGCCTCCAAAAGTGCTGGGATTAATTGGGGCATTTAGTCCATTTAAATTTAAGGTTAATATTGTTATGTGTGAATTTGATCCTGTTCTTGTGGTGCTAGCTGGTTGTTTTGCAGACCTGTTGACGTAGTTGTTTCATAGTGTCACTGGTCTTTGTAGTTCAGTGTGTTTTTCATTTGCTGGTAGTGGTTTCTTCTTTTCATATTTGGTGCTGCTTTTAGGAGCTCTTGCAAGGCAGGCCTAGTGGTGATGAATTCCCTTAGCATTTGTTTGTCTGAAAATGATTTCATTTCTCCTTCACTTATAAAGCTTAGTTTTGCTGGATATTCTGGGTTAGAAATTCATTTTTTTAAGAATGCTGAATATTGGCCCCCAATGTCTTCTGGCTTGTAGGGTGTCTTTTTAGAGGTCCAATTTTTAGTAGGCTACCTGGCCTTCCCTTTGGCTGCTCTTATCATTTTTTCCTGAAGTTTAACCTTGAAGAATCTGATAATTATGTGTCTTGAGGTTGATCTTCTCATGAAATATCTTACTGGAGTTCTCTGGATTTTCTGAATTTGATTGATGGCCTGTCTTGGAAAAGTTCTTCTGGATGATATCCTGAAGTATGTTTTCCAACTTGGTTCCATTCTTTCCATCTCTTCAGGGTACTGCAATCACTTGTAAGTTTGGTCTTTTTACATAATCCAGTAGTTCTCGAAGATTTTTTTCATTCCTTTTTATTTTTTCAATCTTATCTGCCTTATTTCAGCAAGATACTCTTCAAGCTCTGAAATTCTTTTCCCTGCTTGGTCTACTCAGTTATTGATACTTGTGGTTGCATTGTGAAGTTCTCATATTGTGTTTTTCAGTTGCATCAGGTCGGTCAAGTTCATCTCTGAACTAATTACTTGGGTTAACAGCTCCTGTAATGTTTTTCATGGTTCTTAGCTTCTTTGCATTGGGTTAGAACATGCTTCATTAGCTCATTGAAGTTCATTATTGCCCACCTTCTGAAGCCTGCTTCTCTCGATTTATCCATCTCAGCTTTCTCCCAGTTCTGTGCTCTTGTTGGAGATATGTTGTGATTATTTGGAGGAGTAGAGACACTCTGGCTTTTTGAGTTTACAGCATTTTTTTATTGATTCTTCTCATTGTCATGAGTTTATCTAGCTTTGGTCTTTGAGGCTGCTGACCTTTGGATGGGGTTTTTGTGGCGACATCTTTGTTGGTGCTGCTGTTGTTGCTTTCTGTTTTTCCTTTAACAGTCAGGCCCCTCTTCTGTAGGGCCTCTGTGATTTGCTTGGGATCTACTTCAGATCCTATTTGCCTGGGTTTCTCCCACACCTGGAGGTGTCACCAGTGGAGTCTGTAGAACAGCAGAGAGAACTGCCTGCTCCTTCATCTGTAAGCTTTATCCCAGATGGGCACTGAACTGATGACAATGGGAATGCTTCTTTATAAGTTGTCTTACAATGCCTGTTGGGGAGTCCCACCTAGTCAGGATGCACAGGATTTAGGAACCACTTAACAAAGCACTCTGGCTGCTTCTTGGTGAAGGGGGTGTGCTTCAATGGGGGAAATTCCATACATCTGGACTGTCCAGATTCCTCAGAGCAGCAGGGGGAAAGACTAAGTCTGCTGATCTGCAGAAACCACCTCATTGTTACTATTTTATGTGTTTCTTGTAGATATGTCTTTTCTCATTTCCTGTGTTACTCCCTTAATTTTTGTTTGTTTTAATTTTGTTGTGACATGTACTTTGATTGTTTTTTATTTTGTTCTGCATACTTTCCATAAGTATAATGTAATCATCTTGAAATATAATGTAGCCATATTGAAAAACAGATTACATAAAACATCTTTTTTTTTTTTTGAGACCGAGTCTCACTGTGTCGCCCAGGCTGTAGTGCAGTGGCCCGATCTTGGCTCTCTACAACCTCCGCCTCCCAGGTTCAAATGATTCTCCTGCCTCAGCCTCCCGAGCAGCTGGGACTACAGGCGTCCACCACCATTCCCAGCTAATTTTTGTATTTTTAGTAGAGATGGAGTTTCACCATATTGGCCAGGCTGGTCTCGAACTCCTGACCTTGTGATCCGCCCGCCTTGGCCTCCCAAAGTGCTGGGATTACAGGCTTGAGCCACCGCGCCCGGCCTATAAAACATCTTAAAGTTAAAACAATGTATTTTAATCTCATCACACCTTCAATTAAATACAAAACCTGTACTGTTATATTTTCCAATTTGTTATTAATATTAAAAGCCATATTATCTTACATTGTGTATCTACTAACAGATTTATGCAGATTTGTATCTTGTTTGTTATATCTAAATAAGAACTATAAGGGTTTTATGCCCATCATTGTGATAGTAAAAAATTCTGTATGTGTCTGTTATTTACATTTAATGGACAGCTTTGTGTTTATATACGGTTTTGTGATACTTCTAGTATCATTTTGTTTTTCAACATAATGGACTCATTTTAGGATTTCTTTTTGTTTGTATGCAGAGTCTCACTATGTTTCTCTGGCTGATCTTGAACTACTAGTCTCAAGTGATCTATCTGCCTTGACTTCCTAAAGCTGTAAAATTATAGGCCTAGCCACTGTGCCTGGCCACCATTTAACATTTTATGTAGGACTGTGGTAATTGTAATAAATGCCCTGAACTTTTATTTTGGAAAGTCTTTGTTTTTATCTTGTTTTCAAAGTAAAATAATTTTGAATTAAGTATTGGTTAGAAATTTTTTTACTACCTCAAAATTTGGGAAGTTCTCAGCCTTTTTTTCTTCAAGTAACCTCTGTATTACTTTTGCCCTATATTCTTCTAAGATTCATTTCATGAAAATATTGATCTACTTGATGGTGTCCAATATGTTTGACATTCCATATTTTAATTTTGTGTTATATATTTTATATTATATGTATTTTTTATATTTATTTTATATTTTATATTGTGTTACATATTTTAAGGTATGACACCTAACACCAGCTGCTTGTGTTTCGGTGTTTTATATTATATTATAATTGTGTATGACAGTGTTTAACTCTGTACAATTTAAGGCAGTGTCTAGCAAAATCAAATATAAATCAGCCATGTCTACTGCCAATATAATTACTTCTGTGTTTGTTTGCCTCTATAAATATCTCTGTTTATTTTATGACTTGTATATTTGTTGTGTAGGTTTGTTGTAAATGGTCGTTCAGTCTTGGTCAGGTGACCAGTTATAAAAATTCTAATTCCAATATCTGTTGTGAATCTATATTACTTCTGTGTGGGAGAAACACTTTGGAATTTGAAGATAATATTGAAACTATTATAATTGGATCTTTTAGGTATTGTTCATTTTACTTGTCAAAACACACAAAATATTATCTTTTTTTTTTTTTTTTGAGACAGAGTCTCACTCTGTTGCCCAGGCTGAGGTGAAGTGGTGGGATCTTGGCTCACTGCAACCTCTGCCTCCTGGCTTCAACCAATTCTTTTGGCTCACTCTGTTGCCCAGGCTGGTCTCAAAGTCCTGACCTTGTGATCCACCCACCTTGGCCTCCCAGAGTCCTGGGATTACAGATGTGAGTTAGCGCACCTGCCTCATTACCAAATATTTTTTAATATTCTGTTTAGTCCTATTAATTATATTTATAATGTTATGCAACATACCCCTAGAATGTTTTATCTTGCAAAGCTCAATCTCAATGTACAACAACAACCAGTTTTTCTGATTTTCTGGCACTTTGCAAAAACCACTTTGTTTTCTCTTTCTAAGAATGTGACTGCCTCATATGTCTCATACAATCTCTGTCTTATTGTGGCTAGCTCATTTTATTTTGCATAATGTCATCAAACTTTATTTTTAGAGTTGTTAGAATATTTCCTGCTTTTTAAATCCTGCGTGATATTCCAGTATTTTTATATTGCAAATTATATCTATTGGATAATTTGGTGACAGAAATTTCCATTTCTGCTGGGTGCAGTGGCTCATTGCTGTAATCCCAGCACTTTGAGAGGCTGAGGCAGGCACATAACAAGGTCAAGAGATCAAGACCTTCCTGGCCAACATGGTGAAATCCTGTCTCTACTAAAAATACAAAAAATAGCCGGGCATGGTGGCACACACCTGTAGTCCCAGCTACTCAGGAGGCTGAGGCAGGAGAATCACTTGATCATGGGAGGCTGAGGTTGCAGTAAGCTGAGATCATGCCACTGCGCTCCAGTCTGGGCAACAGTGTAAGACTCCATCTTAAAAAAAAAAGAAAAAAAAGAAATTTGCATTGCTTTTACCTATTGCCTTTCAGTAAAAATGCTACAATAATTAGGGATATGAAAATAACTCTTCATATAACCATATATGTGAAAGTTTCTATAGCTGCAGCATTCTATTTTATTAGTCTACTTTTTAACCATTATACTTATACCAAATTACTTTAATTCTGTAGCTTTGTAATGTGTTTTGAAATCAGGAACTATAATGCCTTCAACATTTTCTTTTTTTGAAGACTCTTGGGTACTTTATTGTCTCTTGACATTTTATATACTTTTGGGGTTGTTGTTTCTATTTCCTCAAAAATGCAATGAGAATTTTTTAACAATATTGCATTAAATCTGTAGATTACTTTGAGAAGTATGGACGTTTTCAAAATATCAATTATTTCTACCTTTGAACAGGAGCATGCTCAAGAGTGTGTTGTTTAATTTCCATGTATTTGTAAATTTTTAATCTTTTTCTATTATTGTTTTATACTCTCATTCCATTTTGTTCATATAATATAATCCACACAATTTCAGTCTTAACAAATGTGTTAAGACTTCTTTTTTGGCCTACCATGTGGTCTATTAAGCAGAATGTTTATGAGCAATTAAGAAGCATGTGTATCCCGATATTGTTGAGGAGACTTCTCTATACCTCTGTTAGAAATAATAGTTTTATACTGCCTTCAAGTCCTCTCTTCACTTACAAATATTCTGTTTTGGTTTTTTTTTTTAATTTTTATTATGGAAAGTAAATTATTGAAATGTTCTACTATAATATTGCTGTCTAGGTGATTCTTCCATTCTGTCAATATTTGCTTTATGTATTTGGAACCTTAATGTGAGACACACACACACACATTTGACTTACGTTATCAGTAAATGAATCTATTATTGTTTAATGTCCTTCTTTGTCTCTTTGCAGTTTTGACTTGTAGTACATTTTATAAAATGTGAAAGTTTTTCACTTAAGATGTAGCTTATGTAATATTATTTTGACCTCTTCTTTCATTTGGTTAATATTTTTATGCAATATCTATATCCATCTTGCCACTTTCAGTTTTTTTTTATCAATATATCTCAGCTTACTCTCATAGAAAGGCAAGTTGGATATCAGTTTTTAAAATATTTAAATAAATCTCTTTATTGAGAGTATGTCTCTTGATTGAAAAGTTAAAGATATATATTTAATTTTCTGAAGCAGAAAGACATAGTAATGTTATTTTATTCATTGCTTTATTTGATTCTTATATCTTGGTCACTCATTTTCTCTCTGTCTTTGTGTCTTTTTATTTTTATATTGATATGCTTTTACTTCTTTCTTATTTTGTTTCATTTATCTATACACATATGTTCTTCTTGGGACCTTGGGGATTATATAAACCTCCAAAAGATACAACAGTATATTTCAATCTAGTAAAAAGGAACTTCAGTTGCATGCACAGTTTTTTTCTCATTACATCTCCCCTCAAATTTGTTGTTCATTTTGCTAATCGTATCTTTTTATGTGGTGTATTTATTAACAGATGTTTATAATGATTTCTGCGATTTTCTCTTTCAAATTTTAGGAAATGAATAAAAATGTTTTCTGCACCATTATAATAATGCTAAGAAATTCCATTTTGGTGTATGTGCATATACTTAGAAGTAAAAGTATATATGTGCATATAATCTTTCCCAGAAAGTAATGTAATTTTTTGTTATTGTGGTTTTTTGTGTTTGTTTGTTTTGTTTTTATTTCATTTTTTCTTTTATTATTATACTTTTAAGTTCTAAGGTACATGTGCACAATGTGCGGGTTTGTTACATATGTATACATGGGCCTTGTTAGTGTGCTGCACCCATTAACTTGTCATTTACATTAGGTATTTCTCCTAATGCTATCCCTCCCCACTCCCGAAAGTAATGTATTTTTATTTCACTATTTGTTGTTTTTGTTGAATCATGTTATTTTCAATAGAAGCAACTGCTTTCAGTACTTTTATATGTAAGGTTTATGGAGTTCCAATATACTTTTCGGAATTTTGTTATTTTGAAAATTTTTTTCTTTTATTTGTCAGGACAGATTTGCTGACGGTATTATGCTTACTTCATCACTGTATTTTTCAGGAGTTTGACTTTATCACACACCTCCCTTCTGGCCTGCAAAATTTTTGTTGACAATTCACTGGCTGTCTCATAAGACTGCTTGCAAATGACGCATCACTTTTATCTTGCAGCTCCCAAGATTCTCTTCTGGTCTGTGACTTTTGAAATTGTGCTTATATATGTGTTTGTTATAAATATCTTTGTGTGTTTCCTAGTTTGTTTGTTGAGCTTCTTCATTTGTACATCATTGTTTCTTTCAAGATTTTTCAGTTATTTTTTATATTTATTACCTCCACAATTTCTGTTTTTTTGATATTCTAAATATTTATGTTCTTCATTTTTCTGATTTTCTATAGTTCTCTGTCTTCCTATTTCACTTATTGAGTATTCAATTTATTTTCAATTTTAAAATCAATGTATATACTTTTTTTATGGTTTCTTTTAGAAAATTATATTTTTATGGAACCGTATTGCCTTATTTTATATATGTTGTAATCTTTGATTGAAATTTGGACATTAAAAAAGGCTACCTGTTACAGTCTTCATAATGTAGCTTTGTCTGGCATGGTCTGAACAATTGTCTTGGTTAGAGATTCTGGGAGTCTCTCAAACATGTTCTTAGAATGTATCTTGTCTGAAATTTTGTCTTATTTTTTAGTTAAAGGAGTTATTCATGTTTCTTCTTAATAGTAATCACGTGCTGAAAGAGATCAAATGTAAAAAACTAAAAGGCAGAAATGAAGTCCACAGGCAAACAGCCTGGGCGGCGCCCTGACAGCCCGGGCGGCGCCCTGAGCCTAGTTAAAGATCAACCCTGGACCTAACTGATTAGGTTATCTATAGACTCCAGACATTGTAAGGACAAACGTTGTGAAAGTCTCTGTCCTGCTCTAATTACCGGTGTCTGCCACATATCTTAGTTCTGGGCCCAGTACAAACACAATCCTCTATTTTGTCCCAACTTCCTGAGCCCAACACAAACACATCCCCCGCTCACACATCTCAGAAACACCACCTAGAGAGCCCCGATAAGGTCACAACCGTTTGTAGTTTTACTAAATGCGCGGGAACAAATAGAAAACTGTTAATTGTATTAACCAATTACCAGTTGTAATGCTGCAACCAAAAGAATTCCTTTGTACCTCTGTAACCTTACATATCCTGTATGCATCGGGCTATAAA
>NW_016813146.1:29863-32932 GCF_001698545.2 Rhinopithecus bieti
AAAGAATTCATACTGGAGTGAAACCCTATAAATGTACAGAATGTGGCAAAGCTTTTAACCGGTCCTCACACCTTACTACACACAGGATAATTCATACTGGAGAGAAACCCTACAAATGTGAAGAATGTGGCAAAGCTTTTAACCAATCCTCAACCCTAACTACACATAAGATAACTCATGCTGGAGAGAAACCCTACAAATGTGAAGAATGTGGCAAAGCTTTTTACCGATTCTCATACCTTACTACACATAAGATAAGTCATACTGGAGAGAAATTCTACAAATGTGAAGAATGTGGCAAAGGCTTTAACTGGTCCTCAGCGCTCACTAAACATAAGAGAATTCATACTGGAGAGAAACCCTATAAATGTGAAGAATGTGGCAAAGCCTTTAATGAGTCCTCAAACCTTACTACACATAAGATGATTCATACTGGAGAGAAACCCTACAAATGTGAAGAATGTGGCAAAGCCTTTAACCGGTCCTCACAACTAACTGTACATAAGATGATTCACACTGGAGAGAAACCTTACAAATGTGAAGAATGTGGCAAAGCCTTTAACCGGTGCTCACAACTAACTGCACATAAGATAATTCATACTGGAGAGAAGCCCTACAAATGTGAGGAATGTGGCAAAGCTTTTAACCGATCCTCAAACCTTAGTAAACATAAGATAACTCATACTGGAGAGAAATCTTACAGATGGGAAGAATGTGGTAAAGCCTTTAACCAGTCCCTAAGCCTTATTAAACAAAATAACTCATACTGGAGAGAAACCCTACAAACGTGAAGAATGTGGCAAAGCCTTTAGTCCTCAACTCGTACTAAACATAAAAAAATTCATACTGGAGTGTGAAGAACATGGCAAAGCCTTCAATAAGTTCTCAATTCCAAACAGACATAAGATAATTCATACTAGAGATAATTCATACTAGAGAGAAATTCTACAAACCAGAAAGATATGACAGTGCTTTGAAAACACCTCAAACTTTTCTAAACATAAAAGAAATCATAGTGGTGAGAAATCCTAGAAATGTGAAGAATTTGATAAAGCTTTTAAATGGTTGTCACACTTGATTGTAGGTAAAATAATTTATACTGGAGAAAACTTCTACATGTGTGAACAATGTGGCAAAACTTTTAACCAATGCTCACACCTTACTTCAAATGAAAGCATTTATACTTGAGAAAAATTGTACAAATATAAAGACTGTGAAAAAGCCATTAATACATGCTCACATCTTACTCAACATCAGAGAGTTCCTACTTAATAAAAACATTATAAGTCCAATTACTGTCAAAATATCTTTAAGAAAATATAAGCCTTTAAGGTGAAGAGTATTTTGAAGAAGAACATTGTAGTAGGATTGTAATATGTTTACTTGTATCACAGATCTTACTGTATACATTTTGTATTAGAGGAAACCTCTGAAACAGTTGCTCAAACTTTGTTCAGTATCAGGGAATTTATATTGAAAAAAAAACCCTGCAAATGTAATAAATTTGGAAAAATACTTTTTCAAAAACTACAGCTTAGAAAACACGAGAGAGTTCATACTAAAACATATTTTTGCAGATACAGTAAAAATTTTAAAATTTCTTAATCAAAAATTAAATCTATGTAAATATCAGAATTTACAGTAGAAATATATAAGGCACTGACACTTCAGATATTGTACTAAATCAGAGTGCTGAGTATAGAAAATAATCTAAAACAAATTTGTAAAATAATTATTTGTATATAACTTTAAAAGTAGAAGTTTTTTTGCAGAGTTATTACATTCAAAGTATGCTTAACTTTTTGAAAAAATATTTTGAAAAGTGAATAATGATGTAATTCAGCTCTCAAATTATTTCCTGCTGTTTCTTCATTCCTATTTACATGTGAAAACATGTGATCAATTGTTGCTGCACCAAAGATATGAGAGATTCTTTTTTATTAGGTGAGCATTATTTATAAACTTTTATGAAAAAGTAAGGACATTAAAATGTGAGATGTATGATGAAAATCTAAGTGAAGAGACTTTTGTGGTTAACTTATAATATTGAGTAATGTGTGCGTTAGGCATTCAGAGTAATGTTCTGCATTATGAGAAGAAAACATTTTAAATTTCATTTATAAGTAAATTAAAATTAATTTAGTATATTGTACTAATTATACTTTTATTAAAATGCAGTATTTTTTTTAAATTTCAGATTGTATGTGATGTTAATATATTCAACCTTTTTAACATATTAAATACTATTGTGCATTCAATGAAGTGTTATGTCACAAACCTTAACCTATTCCTCCTTACTCAAGGGTGCACATAAAACATGGTAACAATACATATACTGTTTGGTAACATAATGGATTAACATCTCTAGTAATTCCTTATGCCAGTGGCTTTGACTGCAAATAAGTTAAAGAATATTACTTCTGTAGGTTAAAATTTTGTTTTTATTTTATTTTATTTTATTTTATTTTTTTGAGAGGGAGTCTTGCTCTGTCGTCCAGACTGGAGTGCAGTGGCGTAATCTTGGCTCACTGCAACCTCTGCCTCCTGGGTTCAAGCAGTTCTGCTGCCTCAGCCTCCCAGTAGCTGGGATTACAGGCGCCCACCACCATGCCCAGCTAATTTTTGTGTTTTAGTAGAGATGGGGTTTCATAATGTAAGTCAAGCTGGTCTCGAACTTCTGACCTCAAATGATCCCCCACCTCGGCTTCCCAAAGTTCTGGGATTACAGGCATGAGCCACTGTGCCCAGCCAAATGTTTATTTTATTTAAATTTATTTTTCTTAATTATTTGGGGTACATAAAATGAGTATATATTCATGCAATATATGGCATATTTTGATACAAGAATACAGTATATAATAATCACATCAGGGTAAATGAGGTATCCATCACCTCTAGTGTTTATCTTTTGTGTTACAAACAATCCACTTTTATACTTTTAGTTATTTTAACATGTACAATTGTCATTGATTACAGTGTTATTTTTATGGTCATAATTATGTAGAAGTATAAATAAAATCCATACATTTCTGAATCCTGAATAAATATTTTAAAGTTTTCTAATATTTA
>NW_016813147.1:0-16787 GCF_001698545.2 Rhinopithecus bieti
AATGGTCATACTAATAGTGTTTAACTCAGTTATTGTGAAGATTAAATTATTTAATATGTGTAAAGTAGATTTCTCAGCACAGAGTAAAATTTCATTAAATGTTAATGACTGTTACTAGTTTAAAAATCAATCATATTTTTTATTCTGTTATCCGTTAAATTGGTAAGCAAAAAAAATTAACACTCATTATATTTTAAAGTGTGCTTTAAAATCTTAGAAGAGGTGTCATGACAATGGAAGAATTGTTTACTTATTCAAAACACTAGGTTCTTTTTTTTTTTTTTTTTAAGTAACTTTTTTTTAAATTTAGGAAAGTCGGGGCTCAAAAAAAAATACAATAAAATATGGGATCTTGACATGCTAAGGATTTTAAATGGAAAGAAACTGATAAAACCACAGAAGTTGAAAGGTCTCTGATCTTTTCCCACCCTTTCTCTCCTGAACTAAGGCTCAGAAACTGAAATTCCCCTCACCCCTTTCTCCCTGAAGCAGGTCATAAAGCCTAGAAAGGTCACTCCCTGACAGTATCCTTCCCACTCCCCCTAGATCCTTTTATGACTGGTGTCCTGCCCTACACCCAGAAGGAAGGAATGTCACATAGAGACACAGGAAAGAGTCTGAACAGACAGACCTTGCTAAGTTACCCCCAGCTAATGACCTTTAGATCATACCCTTTTGTCCTCCAATCATACTTCTACATGATTGTCCACCAAAATATACTATTTTCCCTGGGTCTCTGGTTCTTCATTTCTATAGTTTTGATGTCACATAAAACTTATATATGCTTTGTTTTTCTCTTATTAATCTTTTTTTGTGATAAAGGAATTATCCATGAACCTTGTTGCAGATAAGGAAAAGTTATTACTTTTCTCCTCTAAATGTAATACTAAAGGTTTTACCCATATAGAAAGATTTATATTTTAAAATTCTTTTGAGAAATTCAGAAATAAAAGTTACATATGGCTGAAAGTTTGTTCGATATGTTAAACCTCAAGACTTCTGTGAGTTTACTCTTTGGAACTTTAGGGTGTAACATTTCACCATGTTTAAAGTTCTATTTAATTAATCCATTTAATTTAATCTCAATTACTGTTTTAGTTATTAATATTATAAAAGAAATAAGAACTGCTCTCTATATAGTTCTTAACTAATATAAGATTTATTTAATATTCCCAGTCTTTATCTGTTTTTATAAAATTCAAACATCCATTTTTTTAACATTCAGGTTATAACTTTATATCTAAAGTCTTAATGTAGTTTAAAGTGTAAAATTAGTATAATTTTAATTAATCTATATTTTTACAAGTGGATTGTGTGGGCATCATTATCATCATCATCATCCTCATCCTCCTCCTCATCATCATCCTATGATTTGGTGCCAAGAATATAACATAACTTCTCATGCTAGTATATTTTAACATACAGGAGATGAGTAAGATATTTAACTTGATGGGATAACCTAGCTTAAGCACCAACCTTCCAGACAGATTTGACTAAAAGCCACCAAAAGATTGAAGTAAAAAATTTGTAGGTATTTGCCAAACAGGTGATCTAAAATTAATGTCATGAAATATTAGTGTACACTGAAGAATTCCTATTGCTATTTTTACTTACCAAAGCTATATTTTTAAAATTATGTCACCATGAACATCTTTTATCCATATTTAATTTAATATGATATTCTCTCTCTTCCTTCTTCTCCTCCTTTCTTCCTCCCTTGCTTTCTTTTTCTATTTCCCCTACCTCTAAGGTATTTTTATTGCATCTTTAAAATCTCATGTAGATTCTTCTGATGCCTTTGCTTATGTTTCTTTTATTACACATTGTTCTAGAGTCCACATCATCTGGAACATGGAATCTACTGACGCATTTCTTTTTTCACCTTATCATCTCCATGTTTATTAGGAAGGCCAATTGATCAATTGATTATTAAAAGTCTTTTAGCAATGACCTTTTCACCCTTACCAGCTGAGTCAGAAACTTCAGCAAAGCAATAATTAAAACACTGATAAGACAAGCTATTTTGCTGCTTTCCTGGTTTATACAGCGGACACAGAATTAGAGGCTAAATATCTTTAATACCCAATATCTAAAACATTACTCAGATCATTTGACTAACTTCTATACCTACATTGTATCCAATCTAATTTTTAAACTGGATAGTTGATCTGGTCTAGAAACAAAATTTTGAAAAGTAAACAAAACACACCTAACATTGTTAGTGCCTTACTTTTAAAAAGAGTAAAACTGTCAGTAATATGGATAAGTAGATTAATATAGTATTAATTCCTTATTATTATCCTCATTCTAGACTTAGATGTTTCCAACACAAATATACAAAGAAATCTCACATGTAAAAACCTGCTGGGGAATTTAAAATTCTTTTGTGACAATTTGCTCTTGTGACAAGTATCTTTTTCTTTTCTATCATGCTCATATTTCATACTACTGAAATAAACATTTATGAGGATTATGGACAATATTGCTCACTTGATAATTTAATATCTGATATGATTGCACTGTTGAATAAAATATACAAAGTACAATTCATGCTATTTCCCATTTTTGACTTCTTCCATATCTACATTGGTTTAATTAAATATACCTAGTTTCTAATGTTCTTTTTGGTTCCTCTAGCAGGCATAATAGGTTGTCCAATTATGGTCGCTTCCTCTTTCCTTCCTAATGACATAAAGACGATTACTTTGTTGGTGTGCCCACTAGTACCCATGTAATTCAAGTAAATCCAGATTAGTAAACAAGCCCAGTAATCCCACTCCCCCGACAATGATTGGTGTAAAATTGGGTATGTAGGGGTAAGTTTCATGGTTTCTTCTTGGAGATATTTTCTGACTCTTTAAAAGAGAATCAGAGAACAAGCTGTTTTTCTCTTTTCTTCTGGATATTTTATTATCTGGACACGCGAACTGGAGTTGCTATACAATATTGTGAGTTGGGGCAAGCTAGATGAAACACCAAAATAGAAAAGCTAAGAATGGTGGGAATGAAAGATGTCATCAAAGAACCTGGATGCTTCATGGGGATTCTGAGTTATGAAATTAATTAGCTCCATACCTGCTCTACTCAGGATATTTACTATAGATTATAACAAATGTCTTTATTTTAAAGTCAATATGAGGCCAGACACAGTGGCTCACACCTGTAATCCCAGCACTTTGGGAGGACAGGGCAGGTGGATCACCTGAGGTCAGTAGTTTGAGACCAGCCTGACCAACATGGTGAAACCACATCTCTACTAAATATAAAAAATTAGCCAGGCATGGTGGCACATCCCTGTAATCCCAGCTACTTGGGAAGCTGAGGCAGGAGAATTGCCTGAACCTGGGACGCAGAGGTTGCAGTGAGCCAAGATCACGCCATTGCACTCCAGCCTGGGCAACATGAGTGAAACTCTATCTCAAAAATAATAATAAAAAAACTTTAAAAGTCAGTATAAGTTATGACCATTGACATTTTGTTTATAAATGCATTTGAAAGCATTCCGTGTCCTTTCTCTTTAGACACTGTGCTGTTAGATCCAATCCAATCATAACAGAGAGTCTGATGGTTTCTAAGCAGTGATTTATCTTCCACACTTCTCTCCATTCATTTGTAGACATTATATCTATTGTTATCCTTTCAGCCTCCACTGTAGAAATTGCTTTGATAACTTATTAATGCCAAAGGATAAGTAAAAAATATACACCCTTCAATAGGCATTTTCATTCTAAAGGATTTTAAATCAGAACTTAACCCTGAGGAATGAAATATCTAAAAAATCAAATTACAGAAATTGCATCAGACTCATGAGAAGCATTTCTTATTGTCCTTTCATATTCTCTCTATTTGGTATCTTTATGTTTAGTCCATTACTTGACCATAAACCTTCATTCTTTCAGGAATGCTCAAAGTACTTTAAAGATAATTAACTTGGATATAGTGCAGTCTGCTCAGGGCTAACAATAATAAGGATTCACACACTTGGAAAATGTCTATAAATGACTTTTAAAAAGATAAAAGAAGTGTGGCTGTGTTTTTGTATATGTGGACATACAACAGCTGCATTTTAGCCTGGTGTATAGTCAAGATTGAGAGTGATATAATCATATTACTTTTCTTTTTTAAACTGGGGAAATATGTTTATTCTCTTCTAATAGTAAAACAGTCTTACCATACATAAAAAATTGGTGATACAGAATTTCAGGAACTAATGACTGACTCTGTATTCATTAACTTGTTCAACAAAATTGTGAGCACATACTGGCACCAATTTAGCTATTGAGGATACAGCATTGAACACAAGCCCTTACCTTAACGGAGGGACTTCGTAGTGGTGTGGATAGGAAAAAAGAGATAAAAAATAAGTTCAATATATTAAATGTCATTGTGATTTGTGATATGGAGAAAACATGCAGAAAATGCAGAATAGGAAGTGTGTGGGTAGGAAGGAGCATTTCATTTTTTTTTTAAAGTAGTCAGGAAAGGATCTATTGAAACATAACATTTGAGCAAACACTTGCATTAGCATTTGTTTTGTCTTGCTGCACAAAATATTTTTGGTATACAGAAATTCATGCTTGGAAGGTTGATGATAGAAACTTACTTGTTTTAAGAAATTTCTACGTACATAATAGAATAGTATCTATGCATATAAATGTCTCTATTCAAATTTCTTCAAAGGACCTCAGCTTAAACACATTTAACATTAAACTCATCATTTTCTTCTAAATCTATTACTCTTTTCTGCTGTTCTTCCCCAAACAGCTTAGTAAGAAACATAGGCACCACTGCAGTTCAAAAATCTGAACATCATTATGAAAGCCCTCTTCTAATTCAACCCCCAGGCTGACTAAGATATTGTCTCGTTAGGGAAACTGCATTTTCTGCT
The DNA here is from genome assembly GCF_001698545.2 of Rhinopithecus bieti. Lineage (NCBI taxonomy): Eukaryota > Metazoa > Chordata > Mammalia > Primates > Cercopithecidae > Rhinopithecus > Rhinopithecus bieti. The sequence continues at coordinate 4,889 of NW_016813147.1, forward strand.
ACCAAAATCCCATTGCTAGTAGTGTCTAGTGCAAATACAGCTATGAATTCACTTCATTTATTTATTTTCCTGAGGAGGGTTTTCCAATAATCCCCCCCAAAAAAAATTGTTACAAAACACTCTAATACTATTCTTTTTTGTTCACTTTTTTGTACATTTACTTTATAAATGTTGTCATTTGGTCAGAGAACCAAAACCAACGGAAGAGGACAAAATGGTCTATGTGCTACTACCATGAATAGTGTCTTCCAGAAATAGACTTGCAAATTGCTCCCCTAATGTCATCCCATTCACTATATACTTAAAAAAAAATCTATGAGGCTTGAAAATGTTGAGATGATTGATTTAACATATCTATTATTACTGACTGATGACATTTGGCCTTAGGAAATTACATTCGCAGTAGTATTTTAAAAATGATTAAGAGAGCTTTCTGGAAAAAAAAGTATTTACATTATAAGATGTATTTTATAATTTGCATTTCTTAAAAGCCATTATATAAGGTTTCCAAACAAAATAAAATTGATTTTACGAGAAAATACATGGAATTTGCCCTTTTAAATTATAATTTGTAAAAATTAATAAATGTAAGATAAGTAGATTCCCAATAGCATATACAAAATAAAACTTGCTTACAACTGGTCATAAAATGTAACGTGCCCATTGAATATGATAAAAGGGAAGCATATGAATGACAAAATTTTATTTTTCGTATCCTATCCACAATACAACGAGGTTATGTAGCTAATACGTTTGGAACAGTTTTCAGGAATACTTTTCTTTATTGGGCTTAATGATATTGTGCTTCTCAGATAACGTAATTTTTACAAATTTAAGATTTTTGCAACTCTGCATCAACCAAGTCTATTTGTGCCATTTTTACAATAGTATGTGCTCATATGACACTTTCAGGTGTCACATTTTGGTAATACTCATAATATTTCAAACTTTTTCATTATTATTATATCTGTTATGGTGATCTGTGATCAGTGATCTTTGATGTATCTAATGTAACTGCTTTGAGGTGCCATGAACCATGCTATGTAAGATGACAAACTTCATCGGTAAGTGTGTGTTCTGACTGCTCCCTCAATCAGCTCAGCTGTTTCTCCATCTCTCTCCCTTCGTTAAGGACTCCTTATTCCCTGAGACACAACAATATTGTAATTAGTCCAATTAATGACTCCACAATGGCCTCTAAGTGTTCAAGTGAAAGAGTCACACATCTGTCACGTTAAATCAAAAGTTAGAAATGATTGAGCTGAGTGACAAAGGCATGTTGAAGGCCAAAACAGACCAAAAGCTAGATTTCTTATGCCAAACAGTTAGCCAAGTTGTGAATGCAAAGGAAAAATTCTTGAAGGAAATTAAAAAGGCTACTTCAGTGAACACAGGAGTGATAAGAAAGAGAAATAGACTTGTTGTTGATATGGAGAAAGTTTGAGTGCTCCGGATAGAAGATCAAACCACCCACAACATTCCCTAAGCCAAATCCTAATCCAGACCAAGGCAGTTACTCCATTCAATTTAGTGAAGGTTGAGAGAAGTGAGGAAGCTACAGAAGGAAAGTTTGAAGCTAGCAGAGGTTGGTTCTTAAGGTCTAAGGAAAGAAATCATCTCCAGAACAGAAAAGTGCAAGATGACACAGCAAGTGTTAAGGTAGAAGCTGCAGTAAGTTATTCAGGTATAGCTAAGATAACTGATGAAGGTGAATGAAGGTGAATACACTAAACAACATATTTTCAATGTAGACCAAACATCTTTCTATTGGAGGAAAATGCCATCTAGGAATTTAATAGCTAGAGATGAAAAATCAATGCTTGGTTTAAATCTTCAAAGAACAGGCTGACTCTTTTTAAGAGTTAATGTAGTTGGTGACTTTAAGTTGAAACCAATGCTCACTGACTATCCGGAAAATTCTAAGGTCCTTAAGAATTATGCTCAATCTACTCTGCCTGTGCTCTATAAATGAAATAAAAAAGCTTGGATGTCAGCACATTTGTTTACAACATAGTTTACTCAATATTTTAAGCCCGTTCTTGAGACCTACTGCTCAGAAAAAAAGATTTCTTTCAAAATCTCACTGCTCATTGATAATGCACCAAGTCACGTAAGAGCTCTGATGAAGATGTACAAGGAGATTAATTTAATGCTGTTTTCATGACTGCTAAAACAGCATTCATTCTGCAGCCCATGCTTCGAAGAGTATTTTCAACTTTCAAGTGTTATGATTTTAAAAATATATTTTTATATATTTACGAAGTATGGCTGCCATATATGGTGATCATCCTTTGATAAATCTGGGCAAAATAAATTGTAAACCTAGGATTCACCATCCTAGATACCATTAAGAACATTGCTGATTGATGGGAGGAGGTCAAAATATGAACATTAAAAGAAATTTGGAAGAAGTTGATTCTAACCACCATGGATGACTTTGCTGGATTCAAGAATTCAATAGAGGAAGTAACTGCAGATGTGGTGGAAATAATAAAAGAACTAGAATTAGAAGTGGAGCCTCAAGAAGTGACTACATTGCTGCAATCTCATGACAAAAGTTGAATGAATGAGAAGTTGTTTCTTACAGATAAGCGAAGAAAGTGATTTCTTGAGATGGAATCTATTCCTGATAAAGATGCCATGAATATTGTTGAACTGGCAACAAAGGATTTAGACTATTACATAACTTATTTAATGAAGCAGAAGCAGAGGCAGTGTTTAAGAAGACTGACTTCAATTAGAAGTTCTACCATGTATAAAATGCCATGAAATAGCATCATATGCTACAGATAAATTTTTCTGAAAGGAAAAGTAAATCGATGTGGCCAACTTCCTTGTTGTCCTATTCTAACAAATTGCCACAGCCACCCCAACTTACAGCAACCACCCTTCTGGTCAGACAGCAGCCATCAATATCAAAGCAAGACCTCCCACCAGCGAAAAGTATCACTAGTTGAAGGCTCAGATGATCTTGTCAGCATATTTTAGCAATAAAGCATTTTTAAATTAAGGTATGTACATTTTGTAGAGATACTGCTATTGCACACTTACGAGACTACAGTATAGTGTAAATGTAACATTTATATGCACTGATTAACCAAAATATTTGTATAACTCTCTTTATAGTGATATTAACTTTATTCTGGTGTTCTGGAACCAAACCAGCAGTATCTTGGAGGTAGGCCTTTTTGAACAAATTCATTCCAATTTCTCAACCAGCCTACCTTTCAAATCTGTGAATCATCCTGAAGCTAATCTTTCATTTTCCCCTTCCCCAGGAGGTATGCTAAGGCTTTTAACCCTCTATTCAAACTTAAAGCATTATTTTATAAATGTTTTGACATCTCTGTACCAAATGAATGACCTACATTCAACAAGTTTATATACTCTATCTGAATGTACATCTTTGTTTTGGAAGGGTTGGAGTATCAACAAGGTATTTGCTAACAGTTACTCTCACTACAAAGGCATTTAAGCAATTAATATTAACCTGCTAGTACAATCAGAATATTGTGGGAGATGAATATAATTATTCTTGCTTTCAAGGTTATTACAATCTAATAGGTGAAAAAAAAATACCTGGAAATAATATTAAAGCATCATTAATTACATTGCATGAATTGCTAGAAATTAGAGCAAGATGAAATTCTTCTGATTAGAATGATCCAGAAAGCTTAATAGATGGGTGATATCAGTGCTGGGTGTCGGTGGTAGGGTGTGATTTTAATATGTCAAAATGGGGAATTATCTGTACTATGTCATATTGTATTTGTCTAAATGTACATAAAACTAGTTTCACAAATTATCACATATTCAATTTGAAGAACATCTTGTAACTTAAAACCTATTTTCATAGGAATGTAAGAAATAGAAAATTATAGGCCTAGCATAAATTTGTGATTATTTATATATTAAATAATTCCCAATTTTACAAAATATTTTGCCTCCAGTCCTTAAATAATAATTCATTACAGAATAAATATATCATTAAAAAATCTAGGTAGCATAAAGTTCTGGTTATTTTAACATCTATATTAAGAAATATATGCAAATTATAAAATAAGCTTTATAAGAACTTTTCATTTTTTCTTTTTTTTTTTTTATTCTTTTTTGAGACGGAATCTTGCTCAGTCGCCCAGGCTGGAGTGCGGTGGTGCGATCTCGGTTCACTGCAAGCTCCGCCTCCCGGGTTCACGCCATTCTGCCTCAGCCTCCCGAGTAGCTGGGGCTGGGACTACAGGCGACCAACACTACGACCGGCTAGTTGTTTTGTATTTTTAGTAGAGACGCGGTTTCACCATGTTAGCCAGGAGGATGGTCTCGATCTCCTGACCTCGTGATCCGCCGGTCTTGGCCTCCCAAAGTGCTGGGATTACAGGTGTGAGCCACCGCGTCCGGCCAAGAACTTTTCTAACATTACAAAACTTATCTCATGAAGTAGCTTTTCTTACACTTGAGGTTTTATTTCCTTAAATGTACTTAGAAATACGAAGCAATTCATCTGTTCTTTGAACTGAATTTGAAGAAAAAAAATTAAGAAAATGATATGGTTGCCTAGGTTTATATTACTATTAGTAATTTCAAAATCACATTAACCAGAGATTAGGGTGAATGGAAGTAGCGTCACTATTCTTTTGTATCCCATCCATAATTCACTGTTCTTGAACACATGCTTAGAATTCACAGCAGTGATGAGACTTACAAACCTGGCTTACTATGACTGATGACAGCAGAGTTAAGCAAACTTAAACAACTGAAAGGAAGGATATTTTTGTCACAGGGATGGTAAGAAAACGTTTGCTTGTTGCCATTGCTAATGTTTATTCTAGTTATCTTTTTAGATGACCCACCACAGTGTCCTGAGAAGCCAAATTGGGATAATTGGTGTCTAATGGAAGGCCAACTTAGTAAGACAGAGGTCTAGAGTAAGGGTCTCAAATGAGGGTATTAGGGATGTCAACACTAGGCTAGGAACATGTTCCAGGCAGCGATTAGGCAGTCTCTTCTTCAAAGTGAATATAAACTGACATTAGATTCAGGCCTGACATGAAACATGTGAAGCCTTCGGAGTCAACAGGCAGCACATACTGTTTATTTCCTGTTGCTGTGGAGAAAAAAAAAAAAAAAAACAATGCACCTAATCAACTCCTCTCCAGTGTGTTCACAACTATATGCCAGTGTTTCCAGGAAGTATTAGATAAGAGTGGGAGGTGGTGAGGCAAACATCTTACAGTGTCACACACTCTTTAAGCCAATTTTAGAGATTGCATGACACCTGAATCATCATAGCTCAACAGTATGGAGCATTCACTTTGTCAGGGTTACATTCTAAGTGCTTTACATTTACTAACCCACTTAGTTCTCATAACACTCTATAAAATAAATAATATTAATATCTCCATTTTACAGATAAAAAAAATGAAGGCATAGAGAAATTAACAAAGTTGGCCAAAGCTACACAGTTAAAACATAATATGACTAGAATTCAAATCAGGCACTTTTGCTCTAGAAAGAAGAGCAAAGGGAAGTAAGATATTTTATTATTTTCAGACTGGAAGAAAGAGAAGCAAAACAATATAAAAAATTAAAAGCAATACCTGTTATATGTCTACTACACTGGCTTTCACTCACTTGGATGGGATTAATCAGTATCTACAATTAATTTTATGCAAATGTCATCACTGTTATCTCATGACATTTTCAAATTTCCTAAAACAACCTATCATATCAAAAGTAATGTTTTTAAACCAAACTTTATTATTTGTATTAACATATAAGTATCTGTTTATAAAATCAAGTATAATAATTAAATATACACAGAACAATTGAATAAAGAACAAATGTAAGGCATAAAGCTATAGATTTTAAACTTAAATAAATCCTAAAATTTAGTCTAATTCTCAAAGTTTACAAATGACAAATAGAAAGGTAATCTTATTGGTAGTCAAATAAACTTTTAATAGCTGACTTGGATCAGTATTTTTTCCTTTATACCAAGCTATAGGTACAAGGTCTTATTTTTCCTACAGTCTTCATCAAGTTCTAGATTGTAAACTGCCTCATAAATTGCACCTCACCAACACAGTTCAAGGCCAATCTCCATGTCTTGTCTCTTGAGACACACAGTAAATGAACCTCTTCTCCTTTTCCCTTTGGTCATGTTTCTGTCTCCTGCAGGTATCTACCATGGTCCCACAAAGATCCTAATACTTAAATAATAAAGAGTGAAATTATCAAGGGGAGAATATAGTAGTAGTGAGAGCTTACAAAAATTAAAAAGAGCCAAACAAAAAAGTGAATGAGTGTTGATTTATAATTCGGTTTTTAATTGTGAACATTTCAATCTAAGGTTTAGATACTAGATGCAGAAATATTTATGTATTTTCATAGTTTGGAGGAAGGGAAGGTATAGCACATCAAGCTGAATGATAAATTAAAAGTAATAAGTAATCTCTGAAATACACATCTATATAAAAAGAGGGGAAAAGAAAAGATGATATTCTTTGTTTTTTGTTTCTGTTTTTTAAGCGGTGCAATGACGGAATAGATTATGTGAGAATTTCTCTTCCTGGTAAAAGATTGATTTATAGCAGATGATAAACCTTTACATGTTGACATGTTAACTCCTTTTGGAAGGTCAAAGTGTCAAAATACCCCTGCCATTTAGATGTAATATCCTTCTACCACATTCCTCTGGAATATTAATTGAAAGATATAGACTGGGGTAGCCTATTTAAAGCCACAGTCCTGCTGACACCTTCAAGGATTCAATCCATTCATAAGGCTGAATATATTGCCCTGAAAGGTTCCTATGTCCTACTCCCTGGACCTAGGAAAATATTAGATAACATGGCAAAAGGAAATTAAGGTTGATGAGGCAATTATGGTTGAAAATCAAACAGGCCTTAAAATAGGGAGATTACCTTGGATTGTCCATACCGGCCCAGTGTAGTCACAAAGGACCTTAAATGTGAACAAGGAAGGCAGAAGAGGATAATCAGAAGAGCTGTGAGTAGAATTAGATCAGAGTAATTCAAAGTGAGGAGATTTTAAATTTCTCCTGGGGGTCACAAGCCAAGGAATGTGGTAGCCTCTAGTACCTGGAAAATGAAACAAGTCCCCCACTACAGACTCCAGAAAAAAAATGCAGCCTGCCTACATCTTGATTTAACCCAGTGAGAATCACATCAGACTGCTGATCTACAGAGGTATAAGATTTATTGTTGTTTTAAGCCACTAAATTTGTGGCAATCTGTTGCAGCAGCAATAGAAAATGAATATACAAGCCTAGTGTCATCATTTGGTCTCTTAGCACCATCATTTAGTCTCTTAGCATCAGAAACTAAATTAATAAATATTTATGATTCCCCAAGCTTATGTGGTTTTGCTATATGTAATAGAATATCTTAATAAACCTTTTGAAATACTCCTATGTTTTAAAAATCAATTCCAGAATCAAAAAATATGCACCACAATTCTGTGGGTCATCACTAACCAAGGTTGGCTATAGTCAATCCATTATATCTTTAAGACTACATAACTTAGTCGTTTTCAAAGCTGTCAGATCAATGCTTCTATTTGTAAGAAATATTAACACCATCTTTATTAATTAAAATTAAAGACACAGAATATATGTCATTAACTGAATACTTGTGCCTACTAAATTTCATACATTGAAATTTAATCCCCAGTGAAATAGCATTTGGCGGTGGGACTTTTAGGAGGTAATTAGTTCATGAGGTTTGAGCTTTCACAAGTAGGATTAATGCCCTTATAAATGAGGTCACAGAGAGCTCTCTTTCTCTTTCTTTTATATGTGGATGCAGATAAAAAGTGGCAGTCTACAACCTAGAAAAGGGCCCTTATCAGAACCTGACCATGAGGGTACTCTGATCTCAAACATCAAATCTCCAGCATTATGAGAAACACATTTCTGTTGTTTATGTGCCACCAAAGTACCAGCATTACTTTCCTTTATATAAGGTTACTATAGTTTGTTGAACTAAGACCGTACAAAACCTACCTATGCACATAAATTCAAAAAATATATATAATCCCCTATAGATAAGATAAATAGCAGGAAAGTAAGAATAATAGAATAATGTACATTTATATTCCGGCAAGACTACACTAGAAGGCACAATGAATTAATAAGTTTGTCCCCATGGGTAGAATCACAATGAGTACTTCAGACTGAAACAGTTATGTTGTATTGGCCACTCGAATTCTGAGAATGGAGTGGATATTATGGAATTTTGAACAACACTTGTTTAAATTCCAAACAAAATGTTATAGAATCTCATCATTTGTGCAGCAATTCCTTTACTTCAAAATGCTGTGTATGTCAAATCCTAGGTAATCTTTACTTGTGTAGCACTGCCTAAGCTGCAGGATAGGTAGAATTTCTGGTTCCCTCCTCTAAATGCTGACACCCTACTCACCTCCTGCCCCACCAGGCATTATGATAATTTTAAAATACCCACAAATCCCTTTACAAACTCTTTATCTTTTAACTAATAATCCATCCTTATAAATTCAAGTTAGGAGTCACCCCCTCCAGGAGGACTTCACTGGCTACTCACCAGGCTAGATGAGGCCTTCATACCTGTCAGCACCCAGAAACCTCTGCTTTTCTCTATTACTGCTAATACTAACAAATAAGAATGTTATATAAGCAATGACTAACGTTACCCTGAAAGTTTACCACTTGCTGGGCATGCTAAGCTCTCCTGTGAATTATCTCATTTAGCTCATGCCTGATAAAAATACTTTGGTTATAACAGTTAGACAAGGCAGTAGCTTGAAGGACAGTTTACGTGCAGAAAGAAGAGATTATGATTTTGTTTTGTTTTATTTTATTTTAAGGTAGAGGAAATCAAGCTTGTGTGTATATAAAGACAAGACAACAGTGGTTCTGAGAGAGAGCTTTATGTTACAGAAATGCAAATAAATTCCTAGAAAAGATAAAAGAGAAAGGATAACCTTAAACCAAAAGAAGATTCTCTCTCACTCTAGCATAAGAGTAGCAATTGGAGATAGACTGTAAGAATCAGCCTCAGAAGCTGTTTTCAGTATTATACACTGTATGAGTAGATGTGATTGAAAGAGAAGGAACAATGGGTGTCAGTAAATGAGAATATGATTAAAAAATCAGTTGTGGGGTTGGCAGCAGTAAGGTAGAAATAATGTGATATAGAGGCTAGAAAACTGGCTGTATAAGGAGGATTCCAGGTTTGAAGTCTCATATAGAGAAAAAGATCAGGTTTAGTGGATCAAGTTTAGAGTTGTATGAGATGGCTGAAGCCATGAGTGTAAGTGTAGCTTTTTGGGGTGATAACTAAAGGTCATGGCCCATGTGTGGAGAATTGACTGTGTTAAGGTCTTTGTTTTGAAAGAGGTATGCGCAATTAGGGCTTTTGCATGTTGGTTGATTATGAACAAAATTATGACCAATGATCATAAATAGAATGAATAGGAGATGGTAGAACATAAATTTTAAACTCAGAGTAAAGTTTGGCTTGTCCTATATGTGCTTTCTAGAGAGTTCTATAATTCCATGTGAATGGCAATACATGTTTTTAATGGCCAATAGTAACATTTCAATAGATGCTAGCATTTCATTTAATAATTTTTATTTATCTGATGGTCACAGGAATCGATAATTAGAAGAGAACATTGCTTAATAGTTAAGTTCCTTTAATAATGTGACATTTAGACAAGTTGTCTAAAGATGATAGCTCCTCATCTATAAACTTTCAGGCTCATGTGAACATTGGACACATCTTCTGACACACTGCAGCTTCCTTATCCTTGACACTACCTAGTCTACTCAGAAAATGATACATCAATCAGTCACCAAAGCAAGATATCAATTGGATGACTATGATAATTACTCCACTTATACATGTTTTTTCCTTTCAGTTTTCAGGTATAGATACAAAAACTTATTGTGCTTGTGTCCTTTTACAGACTCCACAATTCTAAATCTCAGGATAGTGTCTGTAGTTTCAGTTATATTCTAAATGAATTGTTTATTTAATGATAGTTAATTTCCAACCACTATTATCACCTCTCTGGTTAAAAAGTTCATTCCATGAACTACATTAGCTAAATTTCCTTTCATATTAAGTAGAACAATACATCAGAAAACAGTCCAAAATCTTTCATAGACTTTTTAAAGAGTAATTTTAGATTCATAGCAACTTGGAGCAGAAAATACAGAGATTTCCCATTTACCCACTGCCCTCACACACGCATAGCTTCCTCTATCATCAGCATCCTGTACTGCAGTAGAATGTTTGTGAGGTTATCAATTGTTTATGTCATACATTGTGGCTTTGGTGTAGTTACAATTGATGAATCTATATTGACACTTTGTTATTGCCCAAAGTCCATGGTTTCCATTGGGGTCACTCTTGTACCTTCTATGGGTTTGGACAAATGTGTAATGACCCCTTTAGTATTATACAGAGTCATTTCCTGCCCTAATAATCATCTATGCTCTGTCTACTCATCCCTTCCTCCCACAAACTTGTGGAAACCACTGATCTTTTTACTGTCTCCATATTTCACCTTTCCAGAATGTCATATAGTTGGAATCATAAGATATGTAGCCTTTCCAGATTGGCTTCTTTCACTAAGTAATATGCATTTACTCTTCCTTAATACATATTTATGGCTTGATAGCTAGTTACATTTTATTGGTCAGTTTGTTTGTTTTTCACAGATAAGGTCTTGCTCTGTCACCCAGGCTGGAGTGCAGTGGCACAATTATAGCTCACTGCAGCCCCAAACTCCTGGGCTCAAGCAATCCTCCACCTCAGTTTCTCAAGCAACTGGGACTACAGGCATGTGCCACCATGACTAGCTAATTTTATTTTATTTTTAATTAGTAGAGATGGGGCTAGCATGAAGCAATCCTCCACCTTGGCCTCCCAAAACACTGAGATTGCAGGCATGATTCACGGTGTTTGGCCTAGTTTCTTTTTAGTGGTGAATAATATTCCATTGTCTGGATGAATCAGTTTATTTATCCATTCACCTACTGAAGGACATTCTATTTCCTTCCAAGTTTTGGCAGTTATGAATATAGCTGTTATAAACATTTGTGTGCAGATTTTTGCACTAATGTAAGTTTTTAATTCTTTTGGGTAAATACCAAGGGATATGATTGCTGGATCCTTTGGTAAGAATATGTTTAGTTTTTTAAGGAACTGCTAGTTGTCTTCCAAAGTGGCTGTGCCATTTTGCATTCCTGCCAGCAATGAATGAGAGTCCCTGTTGTTCTGCATCCTCATCAGCATCTGATGTTGTCAGTGTTCTAGATTTTTGGTCATTCTTATAGATGTATAGTGGTATCTCACTGCTGTTTTAGTTTGCATTTCCCTGAGGACATATGTCATGAAGCATCTTTTTCATATGATTATTTGTTCTCTTTTCATCTTTTTGGTGAAGTGTTTCTTAAGGTCTTTGGCCCATTTTAAAAATCAGATTAAAGCAAAGACTTTCTTATTGTTGAGTACTTTGTACATTGTTCTTTGTATATTTTGGATAACAGGCCTCTATCAGATGCATCTTTTTATGCATTTCTTTCAGTCTCTGGCTTGTCTTCTCATTCTCTTGTTCTCTTGACATTGTCTTTCACAGAGCAGAAGTTTAAATTTTAATGAAGTCTGGGTTATCAATTGTTTATTTCATAGACTGTGCCTTTGGTGTGGTATCTAAAAAGTATTACGAATCCAAGATTATCTAAGTTTTCTCCTATGTTTTCTTCTAGGAGTTTTATAGTTTTGTATTTTACATTTAGATCCGTGATCCACTTTGAGTTAATTTTCATGAAGGGTGTAAAACCTGTGTCTAGATACAATTTTTTTTTTTTTTTTTTTTTTTTTTTTTTTTT
>NW_016813147.1:17136-21493 GCF_001698545.2 Rhinopithecus bieti
TTTTTTTTTTTTTTTGGCCACATGGATATCCATTTGTTCCAGCACCATTTGTTGAAAAGATTATTTTTTTCTCCATTGTGCTACCTATACTCCTTTGTCAAAAATTACTTGACTCTATTTATGTAGGTCTATTTCTGGGCTCTGTATTCTACTACATTGATCTATTTCTCTCTTCTTTGGCCACTACCATACTGTGTTAATTATTTTAGCTTTATAGTAAGTTTTGAAGTCAGGTAGTGTTAGTCCTCTAACCAGTTGTTTTAAATATTGGAAATCTTAAAGTGTGCAGAGTTCATAATGAAAATAAACCAAGAATAAAGAAATCTTTAAGTGTATGTGTAAATGATTAAAGAAAATTGAGGAATGAGACTAACCATGGAACACTAATGGGAGCTCATTATTTGATTGGCTTTTGATATTAGCATAATATTTTATTTTCATAGAAACTGTAAGTATATTAGAGAAAGAAAGCAAATAATAAATGATACTAATTAGCTGTCAATTTTCAATTTATGTATTATCATATTTATACATTTCTAGGCCTTTTCTGAATCTTATTTCCTTATACCATATGTTCTAAATGAAAAACATTAGGTTTGCTTAAGAATCTTTCTTTTCCTTGAATGAACTTGTTTCTTGGACTGTTTTTGAGCTCCTTGTACTGCAATCAGTAGTTATGAACTTATGTAAAGAAATGTTGTTAGTTTTAATATCACTATACAAATCCACACAATTATTTGAATAGTTTAGAGAGATATGTTAGTTATATAAACATATTCATATAATAAGGCCTTATAAACCACCCTAGATAATGTCTTTTTTAACATAAGTATGAGAGGCAAACCATTGAAGATTTAGAAGCAATGAAAAGTCATCTTATTGTTTGCCTAGATACATTCACTTAGGAAATGTGAGAAAATTCTGGTTACTTCATTTTTAAAAATATCATGAATCACACTGTTTTCATTTTGGAAATTTTATGAAAATACAATACCCAGTAATGTGCCCAAATACTTTTATTTTAAAATATCATTTAATAAAATAACTACTTGTTTATTTTTCCAAAAGGATAACTAATTTGGAAATTACAAATCCCTTCCTCTCTAAATCATTTGGATCAACAAACAGAAATGTTTTTCCTGTATTCTATACTACCTTTTCTTTTCAGAATGACTTTGTTAGTCCTTACAGATGCATGTGCGTGCGTGCAAACACACACACACACATTAGCAGAGAAATCCAGAGACAAAGATAGAGATATATTCTCTCTCTCTCTCTCACATACACACACACCACATGTAAGACACAGGACACAGTGTGCTACATTCATATTAGGAAACTACAAATTGTAACCTCTTATCCCTGATGGTAGGCCATATTTAGCAAGACAGTTAAGCTGGCAAATTTCTATAACAACTAGGCAGAGTTCCAATGGGAATACCCACATGTTTAACAGACAGACAAGGAACCTCATTTAACCTTGTTACTGCCAATATGAACATGCAGAAGAGCAAAAACAATGTGTTCTGGACTTTTAAATGGCTACAGCAGTGTATCTATTTTCATTATTATTATTCCTGAATTTTATTTATTTATTTATTTAAACACAGAGTCTTGCTCTGTTGCCCAGGCTGGAGTTCAGTGGCACAATCTCAGCTTACTGCAACTTCCACTCCCGGGTTCAAGCAATTCTCCTGCCTCAGCCTCCTGAGTAGCTGGAATTACAGGTGCATTCCACCACATCTGGGTATTATTTGTATTTTTAGTAGAGACAGAGTTTCACCATGTTGGTCAGGCTGGTCCCAAATTCCTGACCTCAAATGATCCATCTGCTTCGGCCTCCCAAAGTGCTGGGATTACAGGTGTGAGCCACCATGCCCAGTCTATTCCTGAATTTTAAATTTAGAGTACTCCTGTTCTTCTCTGGGCCTAGGTCAGAGATTTGAGAGCTACATTAACACATGCAGACCTCTTAAGGGACCCTTAAGAGCATTTCAGTGGCAATTTTCTAAATGGTTTCCTTAGCGGAATGAAAGTTTCATGTCTCCCCAAGTGCCTCAGTCCCCCAGGCCTCAGAGGGAAAAATGTGTTCTGTTTGATGATGATAGTACCATTCATTATCTTCCATTTCTTTTCAGTTGTCAATATTACATCAAGGTATCATGATATAATGATTCTACTTTAATTTCAGATAAATTGGTGCCTCTAGTATCCTCTCTCTGAGATGAAGGAAGAGGTAATAGTTTTGCTGAATCAATAACAGATAATAGAAATGCTGGTGAAATTAGCCACTGAGGCTTTCCCTCTCTACTGAATGAAAAGAGTCCTGAAAAGCAGTCCTTGCTCTAAATGTTGAAAATGTTACCACACTTTTCTGGATCCTAGCTTTCTCAAATGAAAAGTAAAATCATTAAACTGAATGACTGCTACGGAAAATTCTAACTAAAGCATTCCCTAATTTTTAGATTACTGAATATCACAGTCAGCAATGTCACGAGGGAAAGGGAATCTTCCAGATTATCACAAATAAAAAAAATTCATTAAAATAGATACATTTTTCATTTTTAGATTTTCTGTTTCTCAAAACCACAATTCTAGTACAATATCCAAATTTTTACAGTGACTGCATATTGGAGATGTCTCCTTAAGTAACCCACATCTGACCTTAACCAAATTCATCACTTTCCTCATCCCTAAATAACCTCCCCCTACTACCTTCTGTTATTTAGATTATGGTGACAGGACAGAAGTTCTATCAGTGTAAGTAGAAAGAATGAAATTAATTAGCCATGAGAAGGAAAGTTACTTGGAAACTCTGGCCTCTGGAAAGTTTGAGTTAAAACATCTAAGAGTAATCTGAAATTGGAGCTCAGGGCAGACGTGGTGGTGAAATACACAGTGGGAACCTCTGTCACGGAAAGTTATGGATGTGGAATGACTTTACCCAGGAAAAGAAAGACAAATGGTAAAACAGGTAACACAAGAAAAAGGCAGGATATTTTTTTCCAAGTAGCAGAGAACAGTAGAAATTGAAATGCAGATATATACAGCGTATAAACTTCTAAAAGCTAAAAGCTTGAAGCCCTCTAACATCTAAGCTGTCAAGACCAGTCATACACAAGGAGTTATGCTATTTTTGACTTGTGATATTTTTGACTTGCAATAGGTTTATCAGGACATAACCTAACTATAAGTAGAGATGCTTCTGTAATGGTATTTACCTCACTGAGATTATTGAGGCAATTAAAAAGGCAGTGCATGAACAGGGACTTGCACATAGTAGATGATTAAAAAAATAGTTATTCTAAATTGCTCTATCACAGTAAATACACATAGTGACAATGACTTTCATGAAGACTGAAATCTATAATTTATTTAATCTGACTTCTCATTCAAGAGAAATTCAGCTGATCAAATAGAAGTGTCAATGAATAACAGTTTGTGTACATAATCATGCACAGGGAGAAAGGCATGAAACACATAGGGGCAAGAAGCAACACTCCAGTTGTTACTGTATTGGAACAGGGAATTAAAAGATGGATTGTCTAGGTGAAGCTCTAATTTCTCCCTGTCAAATTGCCAGTTAGAGTTTTTAAACAAGGACCCCTAGGTGGGGTTGAAGTTGTCCATGAATCATGACATTGTGTGCAAAGTTCTGTGTTTTGCTATGTACATTTTTTTCATGGAAAATAGTCCATAATTTACATCAGAATTACATACTGAAGGAAAAGTTGCTGACTGAATAAACTAAATTAGAATAGCTCTAGAACATTTGTATTATCCAAAATAAAATTAGAATAATATCTTAAGTGAAAAGGCAAGGAACTAGACAAAGAATACGTGTTTAATATTTCCCTCAAAATAAACAGTACATTTATCTGCTTGGTTATTTGTTAACCTTAAAAGAAAAAGTTACCTCTTACAAAGAGGAGTTGGTAACATTACTTCTGAAACTATTCCAATCAGTAGAAAAAGAGGGAATCCTCCCTAACACATTCTATGAGTCCAGCATCATCCTGATACCAAAGCCTGGCTGAGACACGACATAAAAAAGAGAATTTTAGACTAATATCCCTGATCAACATTGATGCAAAAATCCTCAATAAAATACTAGCAAACTGAATCTAGTCACACATCAAAAAGCTTCTCCACCACGATCAACTCAACCTCATCCCTGGGATGCAAGGCTGGTTCCATATACACAAATCAATAAATGTAATCAATCACATAAACAGATCCAATGACAAAAAATACATGATTATCTCAATAGACGCAGAGAAGGCCTTCGACGAAATTCAATAGCCCTTCATGCTAAAAACGCTCAATAAACTAGGTATTGATAGAATGTATCTCAAAA
>NW_016813147.1:24574-27893 GCF_001698545.2 Rhinopithecus bieti
CTCTCTCACCACTCCTATTCAACATAGTGTTGGAAGTTCTGGCCAGGGCAATTAGGCAAGAGAAAGAAATAAAAGATGTTCAATTAGGAAAAGAGGAAGTCAAATTGTCCCTGTTTGCAGAAGACATGATTGTATGTTTAGAAAACTCCATCATCTCAGCCAAAAACCTCCTTAAGCTGATAAGCAACTTCAGCAAAGTCTCAGAATACAAAATCGATGTGCAAAAATCACAAGCATTCCTATACACCAATAACAGACAGAGAACCAAATCACGAGTGAACCCCCGTTCACGATTGCTACAAAGAGAATAAAATACCTAGGAATCAGGCTTTCAAGGGATGTGAAGGACCTCTTCAAGGAGAACTACAGACCACTGCACAGCAAAATAAAAGAGGACACACACAAATGGAAGAAATTTCCATGCTCATGGATAGGAAGAAGCAATATCGTGAAAATGGCCATACTGCGCAAGGTAATTTATAGATTCAATGCCATCCCCATCAAGCTACCAATGACTTTCTTCACAGAATTGGAAAAAACTACTTTAAAGTTCATATGGAACCAAACAAGAGCCTGCACTGCCAAGACAATCCTGCACATCTACAACCATCTTATCTTTGAAAACCTGACAAAACAAGAAATGGGGAAAGGATACCCTATTTAATAAATGGTGCTGGGAAAACTGGCTAACCATATATAGAAAGCTGAAACTGGATCCCTTCCTTACCCCTTATACAAAAATTAATTCAAGGTGGACTGAAGACTTAACTGTTAGACCTAAAACCATAAAAACCCTAAAAGAATACCTAGGCAGTACCATTCAGAACATAAGCATGTACAAAGACTTCATTACCAAAACACCAAAAGCAATGGCGACAAAAGCCAAAATTGACAAATGGGATCTAATTAAGCTAAAGACTGCACGGCAAAATAAACTACCATCACAGTGAACAGGCAACCTACAGAATGGAAGAAAATTTTTGCAATCTGCCCATCTGACAAAGGGCTAATATCCATAATCTACAAAGAACTCAAATTTACAAGAAAAAAACAACCCTGCCAAAAAGTGGGCAAAGGATATGATCAGACACTTCTCAAAAGAAGACATTTATGTAGCCAACAGATGCATGAACAAATGCTCATCATCACTGGTAATCAGAGAAATGCAAATTAAAACCACAATGAGATACCACCTCACACCACTTAGAATGGCAATCATTCAAAAGTCAGGAAACAACAGGGGCTGGAGAGGATGTGGAGAAACAGGAACGCCTTTACACTGTTGGCAGGAGTGTAAATTAGTTCAACCATTGTGGAGGACAGTGTGGCAATTCCTCAAGGATCTAGAACTGGAAATTCCATTTGACCCAGTGATCCCATTACTGGGTATATATCCAAAGGATTATAAATCACTATAAAGATACATGCACACTTATGTTTAATGTGGCACTATTCACAATACCAAAGACTTGGAACCAATACAAATGCCCATCAATGATAGACTGGATTAAGAAAATGTGGCACAAGTACACCATGGAATACCATGCAGCCATAAAGAAGGATGAGTTGATGTCCTTTGCAGGGACATGGATGAAGCTAGAAACCATCATTCTCAGCAAACTATCATAAGGACGGAAAACCAAACACCACATATTACCACTCATACGTGTGAATTGAACAATAAGAACATTTGGACATATGGCAGGGAACATCACACACCAAGACATGCTGGGGTAGGGGGCTGGGGAAGGTATAGCACTAGGAGAAATACCTAATGAAAATGATGAGTTGATGGGTGCAGTAAACCCATGTATACCTATTTAACAAACCTGCACGTTGTGCACCTGTACCCTAGAACTTAAACTATAAAAAGATAAATTACCTTTTTCAGATAAAAACTGCTGAGGCTGCCACTAATATATATATATATATAATCACTGTAAGTTTGGGCTTTAAAACAGTTAAAAGTTCCTTCAGTATCTGATACTTCTTTTATTATTATTATTATACTTTAAGTTCTAGGGTACATGTGCACAATGTGCAGGTTTGTTATATACGTATACATGTGCCATGTTGGTGTGCTGCACCCATCAACTCGTCAGCACCCATCAACTCGTCATTTACATCAGGTATAACTCCCAATGCAATCCCTTCCCCCTTCCCCCTCCCCACCATAGGCCCCAGTGTGTGATGTTCCTCTTCTTGTATCCAAGTGATCTCACTGTTCAAGTCCCACCTATGAGTGAGAACAAGCGGTGTTTGGTTCTCTGTCCTTGCGATAGTTTGCTGAGAATGACGGTTTCCAGCTGCATCCATGTCCCTACAAAGGACACGAACTCATCGTTTTTTATGGCTGCATAGTATTCCATGGTGTATATGTGCCACGTTTTCTTAATCCAGTCTGTCACTGATGGACATTTGGGTTGATTCCAAGTCTTTGCTATCGTGAATAGTGCCGCAATAAACATACGTGTGCATGTGTCTTTATAGCAGCATGATTTATAATCCTTTGGCTATATCCCCAGTAATGGGATGGCTGAGTCATAGGTATTTCTAGTTCTAGATCCTTGAGGAATCGCCATACTGTTTTCCACAATGGTTGAACCAGACTACAATCCCTCCAACAGTGCAAAAGTGATCCTATCTCTCCACATCCTCTCCAGCACCTGTTGTTTCCTGACTTTTTAATGATTGCCATTCTAACTGGTGTGAGATGGTATCTCATTGTGGTTTTGAATTGCATTTCTCTGACGGCCAGTGATGACGAACATTTTTTCATGTGTCTGTTGGTTGTATGAATGTCTTCTTCTGAGAAATGTCTGTTCATATCCTTTGCCCACGTTTTGATGGGGTTGTTTTTTTCTTGTAAATTTGTTTGAGTTCTTTGTAGGTTCTGGATGTTAGCCCTTTGTCAGATGAGTAGATTGCAAAAATTTTCTCCCTTTCTGTAGGTTGCCAGTTCACTCTGATGGTAGTTTATTTTGCTGTACAGAAGTTCTTCAGTTTAATTAGATCCAATTTGCCAATTTTGGCTTTTGTTGCTGTTACTTTTCGTGTTTTAGACATGAAGTCCTTGCCCATGCCTATGTCCGGAATGGTATTACCTAGGTTTTCTTCTAGGGTTTTTATGGTTTTAGGTTTCACATTTAAGTCTCTAATCCATCTTGAATTAATTTTTGTATAAGGAGTAAGGAAAGGATCCAGTTTCAGCTTTCTACTTATGGCTAGCCAATTTTCCCAGCACCATTTATTAAATAGGGAATCCTTTCCCCATTTCTTGTTTCTCTCAGGTTTGTCAAAGATCAGATGGTGTAGAGGT
>NW_016813147.1:29648-38113 GCF_001698545.2 Rhinopithecus bieti
GTTTCTTAGTCCTGAGTTCTAGTTTGATTGCACTGTGGTCTGAGAGACAGTTTGTTATAATTTCTGTTCTTTTACATTTGCTGAGGAGTCCTTTACTTCCAACTATGTGGTCAATTTTGGAATAAGTGCGATGTGGTGCTGAGAAGAGTGTATATTCTGTTGACTTGGGGTGGAGAGTTCTGTAGATGTCTAGTAGGTCCGCTTGGTGCAGAGTTGAGTTCAAGTCCTGCATATCCTTGTTAACTTTCTGACTCGTTGATCTATCTAATGTCGACAGTGGGCTGTTGAAGTCTCCCATTATTATTCTATGGGAGTCTAAGTCTCTTTGTAAGTCTCTAAGGACTTGCTTTATGAATCTGGGTGCTCCTGTATTGGGTGCATATATATTTAGGATAGTTAGCTCTTCCTGTTGAGCTGATCCCTTTACCATTATGTAATGGTCTTCTTTGTCTCTTTTGATCTTTGATGGTTTAAAGTCTGTTTTATCAGAGAATAGGATTGCAACCCCTGCCTTTTTTTGTTTTCCATTTGCTTGTTAGATCTTCCTCCATCCCTTTATTTTGAGCCTATGTGTGTCTCTGCATGTGAGATGGGTCTCCTGAATATAGCAAACTGATGTGTCTTGACTCTGTATCCAATTTGCCAGTCTGTGTCTTTTAATTGGACCATTTAGTCCATTTACATTTAAGGTTAATATTGTTATGTGTGAACTTGATCCTGTCATTGTGATATTAGCTGGTTATTCTGCTCGTTAGTTGATACAGTTTCTTCCTAGCATCGATGATCTTTTCATTTTGGCATTTCTTAGTTAGAAACATAATAGTCTAGAGGTGTTTTTTACTATTGTTGTGAAAAAAGGTTGTGTGATGTTTTACACTCATGATGTTTTCCATGAATAAGTGGCTGTGTTATTAATTAAGTTGTCTCTGTAGGATGACTACACATTACACACTAGAGTAGCAGTTTCTGTTTTGTTTTTGTTTTTTTTCCATCTTTTTTGTCCTATGTTATTTCACTGAAATAAATGTGAAACTGAATTCACTGCCATTCTTAACATGGAAGTTTCTTCTTTCTCATCAAGTGCACACAGAGACAACATGCTTAGAAAGAAAAGTAAAACATTACCATTTGCCCAGGTCTGTTCATAACTCAGCACCTATTGGTTTCAGCAGTAAGACTATAAGCACTATCAAGGTAGCAAGGAAAATCACTGTAATCTGTTTAGATGTGTGGTCTTACCATTTTTTCCTGAATTTCTATAAAAATTATAGTTTTGGGTATAATTTCTCAATTTTAGGTTTGCTTCCCTTCCTCCCTCTCTCTCTCTCTCTCTCTCTCTCTCTCTCTCTCTCTCTCGCACACACACACACACACACATACATACACACACACACGCACTTTATCTCTCAATAACCTCAATAACCTCATCAAAACAGCAACAAGGCAGAAAGAGACAGGTGAGTTCTGAGCAAACTATTTGATTAATTGACCCCAAAATATTTTGCTACTTTTTCTCTTTTTCCAGAAATCATAGATATCATGGATCAAAATATGTTAATTACTCATATTCTCTTAAAATCCTAATAAGTTCCCAGTATTTAATAATGAAAACACTACTGTAGAGTCATTGGAATTTTCATATATGATAACATTTTTAGTTGCTATAAGAACTTCAGAACCTGTGAAAATGCTCTTTTGCATGTAAAATTATACGACCAGAATACTAGCCATTAGTAAATCCCTCCAAAAATTCGCAGGCAAGCTCATCCTCAAGGAGAGGTCTTAACAACATCTCACTTCAAAGCTATCAAACTATAAACAGTTGGAGGAGACAAAAATGCACTTCACTGGCAATTCCTGATCTGTGAAATGGCCAGTTCATACAGATGTTGAAAAATCCCCTTTCTGTCATGAGGTTTGCAACCAATTTAAGAAAAAAGTCATATATATACAAGATGAATGTCAAATAAGTATTCCAGCCAGTGAGTGTTATTGGGGACTCCTAACTTCTCTATGGGTTATAGAAGTTAGGAAGCACTTCCTGGAAAAATAGTATTTAAACATGGTTTTGCAGAAAGGCTAAACTTTAAATAGCAAAAACTGTTTTCTGTGAAGAAAACAGTCAGAAGTTGGGTGGAAAGAATCCAAAAGTGAAGCTCAATCACTTTACTTCTCTCCTATAGGACTGAAATATAAAGGGTATGGGAGATTGAGTAAAAGGTTGGAAGAATGTAATGTTTTTTCCAATTTATGTTTTCTACTCTCTAGCCAACTATCAGAAAAGCTGAAAATGGAAAATGCTTCTGCAAAGCAGAGGACAAGTGAAGACTCAAATTGGGTAGTCCACCATGGAGAGTAGGTGGGCACATCTGGATTTTGTTGTGTATCTATGTAATTCGACTTATCTTAATGAGTAAGTATTTCTTTTATGGTTTGGAACAAAAAAATCTAATGAAGTGTTTTGTCACACAGTAATTTCAACATCCTTTTCCAATAATGAATAGATTCTACTGAGGTTCAGATGCTAGAAGACAATCCCAAATCATCAGCAAACAGCCCAGCTGAAAGCTGCGGTTACGCAACTGGGAAGGAAGGTTTTACTGTGGATTCTACCATTGACCTTTGGGGCTTGTGTTTCTCACCCGTAAAATCAGAAGCTAGGAGATAACAGCTCAAATCTAGGAAATCAAATAATAATTTTTGTTACAAACATGTATAAACTTTAAATAAATCAGATTGGAGTAAGGGCCTAATATGTATTCCTGTGAGGAAAACACATGATCTTTTGTACACAGACATTTTGATATCTGTTTTGGCTGCCCAGAGTCCTTTTTAAAATACTGTCTGAGCTCCAGTTATTCATGATTAGTTATATTCAGGCATTCTAACTACTGCACTATTTTTGCTTGTATAAAAGGGCTAAAGAAAGTATTTATATGTTCTGACAATACATCTAAATTTTCCAAATATTAAGTGAGAAAGAATGGAAAGTGTGCCTTTATGGGCTGGATTGTGTCCTCCCAAAATTCATATGTTGAAGTCCTAATCTCCTGATATGGTTGGGCTGTATCCCCACCCAAATTTAATCTTGAATTTTAGCTACCATAATCCCTAGTGTCATGGGAGGGACCAAGTGGAGATAACTGAATCAGGGGGGCAGTTTCCCCCAAGCCTGTTCTCGTGATAGTGTGTTAGATCTCACAAGATCTGATGGTTTTATAAGGGGCTTCCTGATTCACTGGGCATTCATTTTCTCTCCTGCCACCCTGTGACGAGGTGTCTTCTGCCATGATTGTAAGCTTCCTGAGTCCTCTCCAGCCATGCAGAACAATTAAACCACCTTCCTTTATAAATTACCCAGTCTCAGGTATTTCTTCCTAGCAGCATGAGAATGGACTAATACTCCCCCAGTATATCAGAATGTACCTGTAAATGGAGATAAGGTCTTTGAAGAAGTAATTAAATTAAAATGAAATTGTTACCATAGGACCTAATCCAATATGACCAGTATACTTATAAGAAGAGGTCATTTGGACACACAAAGAGACAACATGGATATTCACACAGAGGAAAGACCATGTGAGGACACAGTAAGAAGCCTTCCATAAGCCAAGGAAAGAGGCCTCAAAAGAGACAAAACTTGCTACATCTTTAACTTGAACTTTTAGCCTCCAGAACAGTGAGAATATAAATTCCTGTTGTTTAAAACATTCAATCTGTGGTATTTTCTTATAGTCACCCTAGTAAACTAATACATGTGCCTTTCTCATCTTCCAGTTACCTGAAATGGTTGAGAATGTTGCTGCTTCTTACTGAGTACTTTTGTGACTGCTGACCAAGAAAAAGTGCCAGAATGTGTCTTTATTTTTCCTGTGATTAAGATAGAACACTTCTTTATAACTTCGCAATCCACTCTTCAGATTCAAGTGCTTGAGAGGCACCTTCTCCAAGTGTTTGTTAAAATTCCAGCAAATACATATGTACACAGTTTTGATAGAGTGGTAAAAAAATGTTTAGATTTATTTGTGATCAGATTTCACTTCTTGTTAATAATCAATGAAAGCAGACGTGTGCTTAAGCTCATTATTTCTAGTGATCAGAGGTAATCTTCACCCACACATCAACAAAAGTAAACTAATCCAATCAAATATCTGTCCAATTCCATAGGGAAAAACAATTACAGTGGTTATACAGTAAAGTATGAAATTTTAAAAATATGGTTGAATATCTTTCAACTAATTATGTCTGTTCCCTCCTTCTCATCCTTTTAGGAGTTTAGGAAAGCAGGAAAACACACCTATAATATTGTAGGTGATAACCCAAGTGTACACTGTCATAATATCTGATGCAGTCTGAATCCATCTGCTGCTTTAGTATTGCCAAGCATATCTTTCCCAACCAATTTTCTTCCGTTCTTCAAGTATATGCTTTAAGATATATATGAATTGTAGATGTTCTAATGGCTAGAATAATTGCCAGTATGTTTCTATCACTTCTCTGAATAAATTACATTAAAAATTCATAAAATGCTGCTATCTAGTGATAAATAGAAGCAAGACAATTTGCCTGCAGTGGTTGTTACAAGATGATGTAATCTAGCACCTAATTTTTACAGATGAATATTGGATGAAAGTGGATAATGGCATATCTTGCAGGGAGCTTTTTTAAATGTAATATTTATTTTATGCTCTTTCTATAGAATATTTAAAATGGACTCTAAACATAGCATTGAATGGCTGAATTTGTTATAGGGAAAATCAGACACAAGGCTTCCTGTATGCAATTCATAGCTGCAATTCTTGCCTACAAAATCTTTACTGCCAGAAAAACCATTAAAACAGTAATCAATTGTGGCGTTTCATGCCCAAACGAATAGCATAAAGCAAAATAAAACCTTGCCAGTTATCAAAACATGCCCCAATACAGATTTTAAAATATGACTAGTTGTATGATAAACTTTCCATATTAGTTACTGTTTGAAGCTACAAAGTTAAGCATTCTTAGAGAAACAGAATGGCTCCTGGTTTTCTTTTTGATCAGTATGATAAAATACGGTGTTTATTGTTGAATAGGTTTATTTCTATTTTCAAAAATCACTTTTGAATAGCTTCTGCACATTCAAAGAAAAGTAGATCATACGTAGATGATATAACACAAAAACTTAGCCAATCAAACCTTTCAAGAAACGAGCCCTAAAATGATGTTTCACAAAATTATTGAAATGAATTCAAAACTCAAGTGGAAGTGATTTTTGAAATATACTTTCTAGACAGAATTGATGGAATAACAACAAGTAGAAATAACCCAGCTGCCAATAATTTTCTAAGTGGTCAGACCAAACACTTCCTTGATCTTTACAACAACTCTAAGAGATAGACAAGACTTTTGTTTTTATTTTATAGATGTGGCGACCCAGAGAAGATAAGCAAATTACCAGTGTCTAAAGTGATGCCGCCAGCAAGTGGCAGTGCCAAGATTACAGCAAAAGCAGTCTGCACTCTGGGTGGCGCTTACACACTCTTAACGATTCTGCTAGTAATGCCATTATTCAACTTTCCGGTTAGGAACCTGAAAGAAAGTCTGTGCTTTTGACACACTAAAAAGGTCTTATTAATAAATAGTGGTATTGTTAGAAATTAGGGAGCCAGCCATACAGGTGACAAAGTGTCTATGAACTACTGTTCTGTGGTCTGCTGATAAATGATTCTTCAAAATGTATTAATAATAAAGGGAGATAGATTACATGTCACAGGTTCACAGAAGCTAAATATATCAACCTTTTAAAAAATGATTCACTTGAGCTAATGAATGCTTTAGCATTAATAATTGGCAACAAAATGTAAATAGACAATTTTCTCAGATAAGACATGTACAGATAATTGAAACAGCAGTACCAACAAAATTAAAGACATAACTTCAAGATACGATAAAATAGGTATAAAATGACTTTCATAGCTAATTCATAAATATAAGCAAAGACGACTATGGCTTTATAGTTAGAAAGTTACTCAAAGACTGCATCTAAACAGTAATTTACTTTAGTTAAAATTTATGAAATAGTACTATTTTGCTGATGGGGAGCAGGCAGAGTAATAAGAGGAGTTAGCCACATCTCAGCAAATATGCAAATCTTTATTTCGCTTTGCTATATTTTCAGGTATATTATCTGCTATTAACATTGTAGAATTTTATATATTTAAGGCTTACTAAAAGCCATGGAAAATGAAGGAGTATAAAGTCTTACTGTTTGAGCATATAATCTAAATCAAACAGGCAATAAAAGCAAGCCAAATATTTGCTTACTAGTATATTTTTGAGACCAGTGTTTGAAGGGTGTAGATGTTTGAAATTAAATCGGTAACTTCGTTTGTGAATCTAACCAACTATCTAACAACCTTAATACGTAATTTTAATCATATCTTTTCAAAATTAAAAACATGCATGTCTTTAAATCTAGAATTGTTTTTCTAGAACTTATTCTCCAAAAATAATTGTAAAATTAATTAGTTATGTGGGAGAATAATTTTGTAGCATTGTTTCTAATAGCAATGAATTGGACTCCATCTAAATGCCAATGAGTTAAATAATCATTTATTATTTTGTGTGGAAACACAATAAAATTCTGTACCATTACTTAAAATATTAAGGTAGTTCTCAGACAAATGGCAACATGTCCATAATATATTCTTAACTGAAGAAAACTAGTGTCAGAATAATGTGGACAGCATTATCAAAATTAAAAAAAAAATTGTACAGATTGTATAAAGTTTTTGTATATTGTAAATGAGCACATAGCCAAAGAGATTGGAAGAATGTAGATAAATCAATTAACAGTTGTTATCTGGTGAATGAAACTATTGGAGTCAGATGAAGACTTTCATTTTCCTCTTAGCATAATTATATTTAAAATTTTAAAGAGTAACTGTATTACTCTGATAATATTGTTTAAAAATGATTACAAATTTAAAACAAAATTAACTCACCTGTGAAGATTAAAACATAAGTTTGAAAAGACATTTTCTGAAAGAGAGAAATTAATACATCCAAAGAAAGAGCATAAATTAACATTTCTGACTTCTGTGTGAATAATGAAACATAAGCAATATTAAAATTCAAAGGTAAGCACACTTGATGGGAAACATTAGCTTCACATCTTTTAATTTTTTAACACAAACTTTCACCTCAAACTTTGTCAAATATTCCCCAGGCAGGGTTGGAAATGTTAAGTCAGCCAACTCTTTCAGGTTATGGTTCCACCATCAAGAACACCATGACCCTTACACTACTTAAGCATCTATTGCCAGAAAATTTCTCTCACTTTTATACCTTAAAACATTTTCCTCTGCATCAAACCTAGTACAAAATAGAAAAAGAATAAAAGATTTTTGTTTTAGACAGTATAACAAAGTATGTGTATAGAGAAACTCCACCTGGTACAGAACAGATTGTGTGTGGGGTAGGGGTGCATATATATGTATACCATGTCTAAGCTAATGTAAAACAAAAAAAGAAAAAACAATTAAAAATAGGAAAAAAAGAGAATATGATTTCACGATGGTAAACTTAGGGGCTGGCATTTATCCTGAGGAAATATGCTAACCTCTAGGGGCTTAGAATATTTCTGAAAGGAGGATTTATCCTTAGTGAAAAAGCTGGAGTTGGAGGAAGCACAGGGCTCTCAAGCAGGCGGAAAGTTGGATCAAAGAACCCTCGATATCTCAAAGTACAGGACAAAAGTCACAACTCCAGCACATAAGTCCGATTAAAACTCATTCCACAAAAGCACACCATCTATCTAGGCCTGGGTTTGGAAAGAAAGACTCAATCCCAAAAGGTAAAAAATTGAAAATAAACAAACAAACAAACAAACAAATAAACCCCACTAAAGTAAAATAATTTTTAAAAGCTCTCAAAATAGAAATAACAAAACAGTCATCACGAATGAATCTAAATATGCATGTAAAGTTAAGGAGGATAAACCATATATTCAGATAATAGATTTAAAACTAAGGAATGATAAAAATGCTATATATGAAACTTCTATAATGCATTAAAATGGTATGCAGAGAAAGACAGACAATCTTTAATGCTTACATTAGG
This sequence comes from Rhinopithecus bieti, assembly GCF_001698545.2. NCBI lineage: Eukaryota > Metazoa > Chordata > Mammalia > Primates > Cercopithecidae > Rhinopithecus > Rhinopithecus bieti. Next base: position 37,749 of record NW_016813147.1, read on the forward strand.
AAAAATATGAGAAATTAATAAACTAAGCATCTATTCAAGATGTTAGAAAAGGAACAGAAGAGTAAGTCCAAAGAAAGTTAAAAAAATATGATTAGGAGTAGGTATTAAAATTATTATATGAAATAAGCCATGAACACTGTCATGCCTTCACATTTGAAACTTAGGTAAAGACACATTTTGGAAAGTAATATCAATCATTAAACATGACTAAAGTAGAAATAACACAATTTAAATAACAATTTCAAAACTGAATATTACAAAATTTTCAAAAAAATCAAATGAAAAATGGGACATTATCAAGGAAGAAAGACATCTAACTGGAAAAAAAAAAAAAAAAAAAAAAAAAAAAAAAAAAAAAAAAAAAA
>NW_016813147.1:38715-53656 GCF_001698545.2 Rhinopithecus bieti
TGGGTGTGTGTGTGTGTGTGTGTGTGTGTGTGTGTGTGTGTGTGATGTCTGTATGAATTGATGAAGAATTGCTTCTTTATATGGTGATGAAAATAGCTAAGATAGTTCTAAAAGAGTGGAATCCAGCAGGAAAATTTGTCTTCTTAGCTTTAAATACTTAATATAAGGCTACATTAATTAAGATAGTTTGGTGTTAGCACACTTACAAAGATCAGTGGAAGAAAAGATAAAGTCATAAAACTAACACGCATTTAAGAAATGTTTACACAGTATATGAAAATCAATTTCAATGGAAAATGACATAACTCATCATGAAAGGTATATTTTACATTAAAAATTCTTCAAAATTTTTATGATTCAGGGTAGAAAATACATTTTTAAAAGCACATATTCATAAAGGAAAATATTAATAAACTGAATACTATCAAATTTAAAACTTTGGTACATCAAAAGACAAAATTAAGTACAAAGAAAAAAGTACAAATGCAACTAGTTGAAGACATTTCTGAACTGTATAAATATGTCTTATAAGTGACTCCTATGAATCAGTAGGAGAAAAAAATGGCAAAAGTCATTTAAGAAACTTAAATGACTCACAATCTGAAAACATGTTTTACTTTCTTTGTAATCAGGGAAATGCAAATTCAAACCAAAACCCGACACCATTTCAAGTCAGAGTGGCAAAAATGAAAAGAAGACATTATTATGTATTTGAGAGGACATGAGGCAACAGTAACTCTCTCCTCTGCTGATGGGAGAACACTGTATCCATTTCTTGGAAAGCAATTTGGCATCATTTTGTAAAGCTGAAACAGACCATATCTTGTAACTTACAATTCTACTCTTAGGTATACTCCCTAGAGAAAAATCTTAGAAATGTACACAAGAAGACATGTAAAATTACACAACAACAACAAAATCTGGGGCAATATAAATGCTCATCAACAATAAGACAGATAAACTAACAATTACAGCTCTGTTATAAAATAAAATATTTTAATAAAAACAAATAGCAACTCTCCAACTGTTGCATTTTTTTTTCCCTTTGACATGTTGGATTATGGGAAATATTAAAACTCAAAACACTGTCAATATGGTAGCTGTCTCACAATAGTAGAATAAATCGAACAATGTGTATAAGTCTCTGGGCATATCTTAACATTCTCTATTAGTTTCTGTTGTAAATTTGACCATAAAACCTTAAAAAGAGTATACTAGCTATAATATTATTTCTATCTTGATTGCTCTGAATTTATTGTGTAAACCATGATGGAGTCTCTGTGCCATACTATATAGTCATTCCAAGAAATGTACAGGTAAATGAGGCAGCCCTTGCCCTCCAAGATTTTTCAGTCTAAAGGTGCAGACAGACTTGTAAACAAAATTTAAAGAAGTTATCATAGTATCATAACATGCAGGAGGAGCAAAGAGGAAGAACCAATTAACCCTGCCTGAGGGGATGAGTGAAATTTCACAGGAGGTGTGACCAACCTGATGAAATGGCATAGCTCTTGAGGAATGTTGAGTAATTGTGTGAAGCTGATATAAAAGATCTTGGCATTAGATGCCAGCAAAAACTGATGCCAGGATAAATTGAGGTCAGATCAAGAAACGTCTTGTATATGATGCTAATAGGTCATGATTGCATCCTGCAGAAGATGTTACATCATGAACACAGTTTAAATAAGGAAATGAGAGGATAAGGTTTGTGATTTAGAAGAGTTTAGCAGTAATATAGAGGATATACTTTAAAAAGGTGTGATTTTTATATATAAATGTCCTCTCCAGAATTTAATCCCTCTTTAACTTGAACCCTTTTTCCTGTGGATTATATACTCTGGCAGAAAATAACCATGAGAATGTAAGAAACATTCAACAAAGGACACTGAAGTAATTACATTCCCTATTGAACTATCTGTGAAAATATAAAGTCGTATGTCTGCATAACAATAAATACAACTGTGGATACAGAAAGAATACAGTCTAAAATCTAAAAATAAAACTTAATGCTGAAATTAATATTTCTTTCTGAAATGAAGACTGAAAGTCTATTTCAGTTTTATCTATTTTAAGAACATACATTTACATATTAATTGTGATGTGTGTATATTTATATGGTTATAAAATATAGAATATATATAATCTACATATATTATAAATATATTGAAATAGACAGTATATATGTATCTATGATTAATATATATTCAAATGCCAGACATGATGAAATATTTTTCTCAATTATTAGAGTTAATGATAAAATTTTTATTAAGATATTAATCTGTGCTTTTATATCCCATAATTAGCTTAATAGCTTAATGGAGAATGAAGAGAATACTAGATGGATAAACAAAACTTAAAATATTATTTAAATTGTACACTTACTATCTTTTGTAATAGACAAATTACTTCTGCATAAATAAAAGGCATGTTCATAAAACAATTACTATGAAGTTTAGAATAGTTGGAAAATTTCTTAACACTCTTTTTTTTAAATTTGTGCTTTCTTTTGGGTTATTTTATTTATTTATTTTTATTATACTTAAATTCTAGGGTACATGTGCACAACGTGCAGGTTTGCTACATATGTATACATGTACACTCTAAAAGAGAAGTACGTCTGTGCAAAAACTCTGACTTTATTTTGGATGTTTAATAATAAAATACAACTTGTAAAAGACAATTAAGAAATTCAATGAATATTTTGATTTGTGATCTATGTTTGCCCACTGAAATTTAAGTCCTACTATTAAAATCTTTTATTTTTTCTCTTTTTCTTTTTTTGACAGAGACTCACTCTGTCACCAAGGCTGGAGAGCACTGGCATGATCTTGGCTCACTACAGCCTCGACCTCCCAGGTTAAAGCCATCCTCCTGTTTCAGTCCCCCAAGTAGCTGGGACTACATGCACACATCACCACACCTGCCTAACTTTTTGTATTTTTTGTAGAGATGAGTTTTTTTGTTGTTGTTTTATCTTTTGGTTTTTTTTTTTTTTTTTTTTTTTTTTTGAGACGGAGTCTGGCTCTGTTGTCCGGGCTGAAGTGCAGTGACACAATCTTGGCTCATTGCAATCTCTGCCTCCTGAGTTCAAGCAATTCTTCTGCCTCAGCCTCCTGAGTAGCTGGGATTACAGGCACCCGCCACTATGTTTGGCTAATTTTGTATTTTTTGTGGAGACAGAGATTTGCTATGTTGCTCAGGCTGGTCTTGAACTACTGAGCTCAAGTGACCTGCTCGCTTCAGTCTCCCGAAGTTCTAGGATTACGTGCGTAAGTCACGGCACCTGGCCCCTACTATTACATTCTTAATAATATAATAAATATTTATTAGTTTTATCACAACCTGAAATTTAAATAAGAGCCATGAAAAGTCTTATAATGCATACACATTGTACCACTACAGTAGCATGCTATAGAGAAGATACTCAAATATGATTCTTTCTTTTAAAAATTCAGTTAACTGTTTGGTAGGCTAGGAAGACTACCTTTGCTAAAATTATTCTATTTTAGTATAAAACATCTAATAACTTGGACAATTTTAAGAAAATGATCATGGAAAAAGTAACCTCAATGGAGCAAATCTTAATACAGTGCAGATACTTTTAACTTTGGGAGAAGTTACACCGCTTTGGGAAGCTGAAAAAAAGATTATAGATCTGAAGTGCTTCTTATAAATATGTATGTTGCCCATACATACAAATATTTACAAACAAGTTTTAGGAATTTATGAAATATTTGAATCCTATTCCAAGTTTAAAACCTTTGACATACAGAGTAACAAACCCATCACACTCACAAGGGTAATAACTGATCTCCCAGTAGTTAATATGTTATTTCTGGAGTCTTGATTTAATTTGCTGCAGTTTCTATGTTATTTCTGGAGTCTTGATTTAATTTTCTCAAGTCTTCTACTTACCTAAGAAGTGTTTTTATTTTCAAGTACTAGATCGAGTCCTAATTCCTCCAGAAAATCATCTTTGATTATAAGTGTCTTCCAAACTTTAATGGCAATTGTTATCTGTATCATTCATTTATCTTTCAACCTATAAAGATTATTCTAAGTTTCTGATTTCACAGGCATTAAGTCTCTTGGAGACAAGGTGTGTGTATTACAACAATTTCCATTTCCAGTGCCTAGTATAAAGGAAGGCACATTAATAATGAAAGCTAACACATATTGATTAATATTGAAATCATTTTAATTTTATTATTTTAAAGGGTAACTACATATATTTTTATGCAATCCCAAATATTATGAAGCGATACCATTAAATATTGGTTTCCTGAGGCCCAAGTGTTAATAATTTGTACTCCATTGACTTGTATCAGATCATGTTATTTTATGTTTCCTTACACTTCTTTTGGTTTGTATGCATTTACTTAACCTTCCAGCTACACTGATGAACCCTGAAAGTGAAGAGTACATGTTTTAAAGCCAAAGGATACCAGCTGATATCACTGAAAAGTATGGCAGACATTCTTCTTTATTATATATCACTTTGCCCCATTCTGTTTTCAAAAAGCTAAATGGAAATGACCTTGTAAGTCAAGCTAAGAGGTACTTAGCTTGATGCTCTGGATGTAGTCCAGAGAAACAAAGAGAAACTAAATATCGAAAGATGCATATTTATACTTTAAGCTATCCTCAATTGGCAGCTATCCCTATGATGATTTTCAAATAGTTAATTATTTACAACACAAACATTGTTGGAGGAAGGAATTCTTTAATGTAATTTTATTTTATTAAAATTCTTCAGTAAAATTAGAAAAAAACTTGCCAAATCAATAGTCATCACCAAATTAGTATGTTTTATACTCTGTGGTAGAAATATTCTCAATTATGATTCAGGGTATTGCAGATAATCTGTAGTCTTATGAGCACTCCAAATTCAAGTGTAGGGAGAAATGGTAACTGCAATAAAATAAGTCCAGTAATCATTTTTTAAACATAGCTATTTAGCCTCAGGTTTATTCTTGTTATGTATAGCAGGTCTGGAAAAATGTTGTACCAATGGCTCCCCAGATACTGTTCTTCCTAAGGCAGTTAGTAACAATGGACATCTGTTGTTCATGTGACACTCATCCCTGACAGTCAAGAATCCTTTAGTAACCCAAACTGCTATTTTCCAAAAGCTCTCCCTCAATATCTTACCTTGCGGATTTGTAGTTTCATTTCTATCCTGGAAGATGATGAATTCCCCCATTTATTAATTCCTGTTATATATAACTATTTATCCATCTGTCTCCTAATTTCCTAGGAAAACATAAATCCATCACATTAATAAAATCAATGATACTTCACTTAAAAAGTAGAAATACACTTGTAATATCCATGTTCGAATACAAACTAGGGTTCTCTGTATTTTGTAATGCTGGGGACAGGCCATGACATTCATTTACAAAAGCTGCCAAAGGAGACACAAAAAGAAAAGAGAAAACTTGAAATAGATCACTTCTTCACATTGACAATGGTTGTGGTTTAAATTTACCTCAGGCTTTCTTGCTATTGATAAATCTTTCAAATATATTAATCTCTCAATTATTTAAGGACTGATTATCCCAATTGTGAACTATCCCTGTGGCTTTCCTTGTTTCTCTAATGGTTTCTCCTCTTTGGTTATTTCCTTAAATAGTTTTAATACTAAATTAGCTGCATGAAAACAGAAAAGAAGCCAAAGCAGCAAAATTGGATACATATAAGCAGTACTGCACAATAATTTCATTTGTGTTCATATGTTTTTGAATTTTCAATTTTCTGTTACCCCATTTCCATATTTCACACTCCAGATTATGTCACCCCACCTAACTCCCAATAATTTGAAGTTCAAATTTGGAAATTCATCCATTGGTTCATTTAATTGGAAACTGCATATTCACAGGTAGAGAGTGGAATATATTTCAAAACCATAGAGGAAAAAAAAATTAAGTCAACTTTGTTAATTTGTTTTTAATTTTCCAAAGCTAGAAATTGTCTCTATATCTCAATTAACAAGTTTCTGAGCTAAAAAACAAAAAACAAAATAAAACAAAACAAAACATCATTTCCTGTAACCAGATATCACTGCTTTCACCCTAAGAGGATATAAGTAACAATGAGTAGAAAAGTATTTATTCACATAAAACAATCACATTTACATTAGTTGTTTAATAGAAATCTTTGCGAATTAAGCACTCTGACATTCTCCCTGATAATTCTAGGCATCTCAATATATTGAAATATAATGATCTTTTGGGAATAGGGTGTGAGAGAGAAAGTGACCTCAGAGAAGCAGAGTATAAACATTCATTTTATGCAGATGGCTATACGTTTTGCTCTGGACATTTAATATTCCAAATATAAACCAAAGACAGAAACAATACTGGGATATGTTTTATGCCTTAATTGCAGAAAGGCTTATTGAAAACACACTGCAACTTCATAGAGATGCCAGTGTGGGTACAGAATGTAGTGTTTAATTGCAAGACTACAGAATAAAAGGGTTGATTGAAAGCATTCTCAGTGGATCATTCCAGCCTCTTCTCACAATTCTCGCCTGAAGTCCCTTAATAAAATTTGTTATAAGCTTAAGGAATAAAGCTATATTAATGATTTTCTGAATATAATCTAATTTAAAAAGTAAAGTTGTTTCTCAAAATCACGAAACTAACTTTACAGCCAAGTATAAGTGGTCTGGGGTTAATTACTATTTTCAATTATCTATGTCTTGGCTCTTCTCTGATCAGAGGAAGGATGAAGGAAGAGGATGATGTGCTGATCTCATTTCCCTCCTCAAGAAATTCTGGTTACAACTGAATCTTCTATGGTGATGACTTGCAAAATGGCTTGAAATGCAATAGTTATTCGACTCAAAACACCAAAATTGTTTTTCCAAAATGAATTCAGCAAAGGAACTAAAATAAAAGAATGTCTATAAAGAGATTTTTAAAAGCATTATGCTAAATAATTTTACATACCCAGGACAGGACAGTTATGTTAAACTTTCGAAAATGGACTAAAAAGAGGTATTTGGTTACAAACCAATGCATTTCTTTGGAAAAAAAAAAAAAAAAAAAAAAAAAAACAAGGGATTTCCGGGCATTTTTCTTTTATGGCCAAGTATTGGAAGACTGGCAGTTCATACACATTCACTTTACATTTAACAGCAAAGAATAAACTGGGAATCAATGCAATACCAGTCTATGGGCATAACATGATAATACATGGAGCACTTATAATCTATGAGATCATGCAACTTTCAGGAAACTAATAAAATGAATAATGGAAAAGTAGAAAAACATATCAGATGCTCAATTTGGAGTTTAAGAAAAGTTAAGGGTATTTTAAGTGCTGAGAATGCGCCTAAAATAGTAAAAAATTAAAATAATAACAATAGTCACAAGGACAATAAACACTAATATCATGTACTGATATGGCTCCTGTATGTTAAAAACTATAATTAAATAGTTTATTCTATTTAACCTTCTATGAGTAAGATATTATTATTTTTACTTTACAGAAAATAAGATTTTCTCAGTGTTTAACGAACACTTTCAAAGTGATATATTCAGTAATGTTGGAAGTTGGCCACAAAATTTAAGTCTCTTACATTGATAAAGCCATAATCTTTGTTTTACATTACATTGAAGATCCAGGAAAAGAAGAGAGAGAAGTTAATGAAAAAAATATCCTTTCTCTCTTCTGTTAAATAAAAAACAAACTTGGTTGATTGAAATATATGTGTGATACATCAAAATCGGAAAGGAATAATAGGAAAATAGGAAAAATAGCTCCATTTTCCTTCCATTTTTTAATCAAAATAAAGTAACCATATTACCATAAGCACACAACCATGCTTCCAATCAAAAATCTAGAAATGCTGCTTGCTCTACTTATCCTGCAAATGTGTCCTAAATACCTCAGCATTTATTGTAGTCTCAAAGATGCCTGTGACAAAGGCAAGTCTGTGGAAATGTTGTTATCATTTATAATGGCAAATTTTTAGTAGGAGCTACAGGTGGGAGCAGTGAATTGAAAAATACTTGGCAAGCCCTAAATCAAATATTGAAAACAGAAAATAAACATTTATACTAAGGGCTGCCATATAAGTTAAGAGAACACAAGCTATAAAGTCAGACGAAATCAGCTTTGAATTGCTTGCACATGTTTTATAGAAATGTTAGCAATCTGTGACCTTGGGCAAGTTAATACTGTCTGTCAACCTCTGCATTAGTTACGATGATGCTAGGAGTTTAACAACTAAACACTAGTATCTCAGGTTTTTAAAACACAAGTTAATCATGTTCATTTAAAGTCCAATGGATGTACCTCATGGACAACTGTCTCTTCTCCAAGTAGAAATTCCAGGACTCAAGTTCCTTCCATCTGTGGCTCCACTGTCTTCCACAAGTGGTGACCATGGGTTAAGTCAGAGAATGGAAAGGAGAATGGAAAAGAAAGTGTGGTGAAGTTTTATGGGCCAAGCATAGAAATAAAGCATGTTATTTCCATTCATAATCCATTGGCATGAACTCGGCCCTGTCACTTCATTTCCCACTTTTCAGGTAGAGTGAACAAAATAGTATGGTGAACTCTAGAGGAACCTCCAACAGTTTCTGCCACAGCCTTAATTTCCTTTTGTAAAAGTGAGAGAAAATCTAATTTGTAGTGTTTTGTGAAGGTTACTTGAGAAAATGCAGATGACAAATTTAGGAGAAATGTTTTCATATTGTAAATATTTACTAAGGAGTAACCATTATTTATTAGTTCTCATCCACATCTTAGCAGCAAGCATTACCAATTTCTAGGAATAATTAATTTAAAAAAAAAAAAAAAGACATTCCGATGAGACTATAGCTTTTCCCTACCCAACCCAACCTGTTCCAGAGTCTACTCATTCATTTGCAACAAAGTATACTGTAGACTTACTATCTGTTAGAAACTGTTCTCTCTGGTGAAACAACAAAGGGTAAGCTCTGATGCATTTTCTCAGGAGCTCATTATACTAGAATAGGCAGTACACAGATGGGAAATTCAGATATAATCGTTTAGGAATGATGAAAAAGATAAAGTAGCTAATGCACTTAGTAGATTTCTTGCCATGTTATAAGCAATCAATAATACTAATATTGACATAAGTGCAGGAAGCCATTGATGAAACTGCAAATCTACTAAACCAGCTTACAAAATGAAGTCAGGGAAGAGGGAAGGAATACTGGAAGATATGTGTGTGTGTTGTGGTGAGGGGTGGGGATGAGTACTAAAGAAAGAGACAGGGAGGTATTCCTCCTGCTAAGAAGATGTGATAAGCAGAAGCACAGAGGCATTACAAAACGGAAATAGCTTATACCTGAACCAGAAGCCTATAGTGATTGTGGGAAGATAGAGGTTTAGAATGCTTTGTATGATATTTTAAGGAGCTGGATCGATTTCTGTAAACAATGGGAAGTCATTTGAGAGGCTTTAAACAATGAAGTAGCATAGCAAGATATTTGCTAGAGTAGTGAGAATAACAGATTTGAAGTATATAAGGCTAATAAAGAGCAGTTAGAGAACAGGTGCAATTCACCCAGTGTAAGTAAGGAAGGCAGTGAAGTTACGAGCTAGAGCAAGATGGTCAGTGGTATTCTTTCTAAAACATTAATGACTCAAATCTAATCATGAGCAAACACTTTGGAAGAACAAATTCCATATTATATTTAGGAAGTAAAATAATCAGGACTTGATTGTATAGGTGAGCTGATGGAGAGTCTAATTTAAATGGCTGGATGAATGGTGTTGCAGTTGAGACAGCTCAAAAAAAAAAAAAAAAGAGAGAGAGAGACAGAGAGCAATCTAGAGGGGATGTGAAGAGTTCACCCTTTAACATACTGGGTTTGAAGTACCACACAGACTTTCAGGTAGGAGCATTCGGTGGGGAGATAAACATGGAAGTCTGAAACAGCAATCTAGTATGAAATTATCATTTTGAGAGTAATTACTATTTTAGTGGTAATGAAATCTTATTCCTTCCTGGTATTTGCTTTTAAAATGGTTTTAGCACCTAACTGGTAGAAAAATTGATTTTTTTAAAGTGAGGAATCTATAATCAGTCACATCAAACTCCTAAAGTAGTAGAAGTAATGAGAAGAAGTGGAAACTAAGCCTCCTAAGAAATATTTTCATACGCAGGCACTAGCCTAGTTTAAAATTGCTTCTGTTGTCTTGGGAGGGCCTAGAAGTAGTGACACTTCTATACCCTGGTAGCAATGAGCATATCTGGTGCCCACATCACAATTCTAAACACTGTTCTTCAACAAAAATAACTAAGGATCCCTAGAAAAACTGCAGATTCAAACTGGGGAAGAGAGAATACATGATGAATCCGAACATTGTGTAGTGCGAGAAAATTAGGAAGTGCTAAAAAATATACAGTATCCAACCAAAAGAGTTAGCTAAAGCTGGACCAATTTGAGAAACAATATAAATGAAAATAGTACGGAATTGGAACCCAATAAATGTTTACGAGTCTATGCTGATGTAAACAAATGAATGAACGAATGAATGAATGATGAATGGGTTGGGGGCAGATTTTATTTATAGAAGAATTTCAAATAATAAATGCAGAAGAAATGAGGGAGATAGAAAAATCACCACTAGAATACCCCAGTAATATTTGCTACAGCCAAGTTCCATTGAAGAATGTTAAAATTAGTGGACTAAACTTTAAGGACAAAAAGGATATTTGCATAGCCTAAATATAACTTCCCCAAAATACTTATTAATTAATGTGGTGATTTGAACTCAGGCCCAAAAATTCTTTGATATTCCTCTCTCAGGTGGTAGAGACTAATTTCTCTCCCCTTGAGTATAAACTATACTTAGTGACTTTCTTCTAACAAACAAGAGTATGGAAAAGGAAAAATAGTATCTTTACAGTGGAGAAATCTGGTAAACATCACCTTAATCAAGTGATGAAGGTTAATGTCACCAGTGATAAGTTATGCTGATGTTATGTATCCCTAGTTAGATACAATGAGAAAAACACTTCATCTAAGTGGCATTTTTTCTAAAAAGTTAATAATGCACGTCTAGCCATGAGAAAATATTGTAAAAGAACAAATTCTACAAAATACTTGCCCAGTACTCTTCAAGGTGTCAAGGTGGCAAAAAACAAGGAAAGACTAAGAAACATCATATATTCCTAAAGAGGCGTGACAACTGACAGTGATGTGGTATGTATATTTAATCTTACAATAGGAAAAGGATATGAGTGGAAAAACTGGTGAAATCTAAACTCTGTAGTGTAGCTAGTGTTATACTAATGTACAATGTACCAAATTTAATTTTTTAGATTTGATAAATATACCATATTTATATAAGATGTTTGTTAACATTTTCAGAAGCTGAGTGACAGTTATATATAAGTACCCTATATACTATTTTACAATTCTATAAATCTAAAATTATTTTCAAATTAATGTTTTTTAATTTTCTGACTAGTATGAGAAGACAAATATGGAGTGCATTATGGAACTAAACTATGTGAGGAAATTTTAAAATATACATATATATGATTATTATTATCAAAGCCAGTTCTGTTATATAAATTCATCTACAGTCAAAAGGGAGGATAGGAACATAAATACAAAAAATGACCAAGCTAATCTCAGCAAAATTCCAATGGCCTCCCCCTCCACTTCATGTTTGAGCAAGTGAGAGTAAATCATTAGTTCATTCAAACTTCATCCCCATAGTATTACTCCTTTACAAATATCCTTGCAGTCTCTGTATCTGACAAGTCTACAGTACCCTATCTAACAAATTAAATGAAGGTACTTTAATGATCTATTCATTCATTCTATATATTATTTATTGAGCATCTATTATGTGCCAGGCATCCTTCCAGATGGTTGGGATACATCAATCCTAGTTAAAACTGCATTAGACAGTGCACAATACATAATCCAATCCTCTTATTATTCAGATAAGGAAACTGAGATCTCAGATTTAAACCAAAGTCACAGAGAAACTTAATGTCAGAACTAGATTAGAAACCAGTCTCTTTTTCACCAGCCCTCTCAACTCAATGATTCTGGGTCGAGGACAGACATTGAGAGAGGTGTAAATGTGTTTACTTTCTCTATAACTAGGAAATACTTCTTCAATCTCAAAGGGTGATTTCAGCTCAAGATAATGATGTATTTAAAGAGTTCTTGCTTCTAGCAATCTTTACGCCAGAAACTGGAAACTCACACTTTCAATTTCTGAAAATTATTGTTAGGTAATTCTCATAATTGTTACCCTTTTTTTTTTTTTTTTTTCCTCCAGAACTGAAAACTCAGGCTTGGAAGCATTTAGCTTTTTTGAGCTCATTTAATGAGATAGTGACAAAGCTGAAAATAGAAGTCTCCTGATTTCTCATGTTTGCCTTATTTCACCTCATTTTATCACAATGAATTAAATTCTATTTTTCTGTAGTACTCTATGAGGAAAAGGTATCCTGAATAATTATCCCCTGTAAAGCATGGGGGATAAAAAACTCTAATGGAGCTTTATTTATTATTTATTTATGAACCCAAAAACATGAGGATATTCAGTTCACGTTCAGAGGGTAATTAAAAGTAATTTGTAGAACTAGGTCTATATGATACAGTAGGTGGGAATTAAATATTGGAAAAATAAAGCATTCTGGAAACATTTTGAATACCACATAAATACAAACCTTTCACCCACAAAACATAATGAATCTAGTAGTTTGAATCTTTGATTTTGTCAACAAGAATCAAAATATATTATTTGGCAATATAAGTGGATTTTTTAAATAAATAGTTTAACCTAACATAAGCATTTGAGTATTAACATTTGAATAACACAAGCAGAAAAAAAAAAATGTTTTACTTATCATTTAGTGAAATCCACTAATTAGGAGCAACTGTAGAAGACCAATAGTGTATCTTTAGGTTAATTCTTTTTCTTGGGAGGCTGAGGAGGATGGATCACGAGGTCAGGTGATCAAGACCATCCTTGCTAACACGGTGAAATCCCGTCTCCACTAAAAATACAAAAAAAAAATTAGCCGGCATGGTGGCAGGAGCCTGTAGTACCAGCTACTCGGGAAGCTGAGGCAGGAGAATAGCATGAACCCGGGAGGCGGAGCTTGTCACGAGCCAAGATCGAGCCACTGAACTCCAGCCTGGGCGACAGAGCGAGACTCCGTCTCAAAAAAAAAAAGAAAAGAAAAAAAAGATTAATTATTTTCTTCAAGAATATTTAACAAAATATTGTAGAATCTGTACATATATGTTAACTTCATATTTTTCTTAACATTCATATTTTGTAACACTTGTTAGCTTTGTTGGGTATGTTAATTATTTCCTTTCAACTTTTAAACTATTAATTTGCTTGAAATAGAGTTTTTCATGGATGATTAAGGGGGAATCAAAATTATTTCAAAACTTTCTAATCTTGTGATTTGTATTTTTATTTCAGACTACATTAAAAAAAATGTGGGACCCAATTTTAAAGGAACCTAAACTTTCTAAAGAGAAAAGAAAGGAAATGATTAAGCAACAAATATAAGTCATGTGAAAGGAAATATTTTTTCAAGATTTTTCTGAGTGCTATGGGTCAGCTTGTGGATGGGATGAATGCTTTAAAAACTGTTGATCACCATAATGAAAGATAAAAGATACTAATCATCTTTTGTAATTTCAGAATTCACCATTAAAGTCTAGCTGCACCCATATTTAGACACTCAAATCTTCCTAATTTTAAAAAATGCACCTGTAGCAGAATTTTTTCTCCAAAAAGACAGAGCCAGCTGGAGAGACAGACAATTAAAGCTGATTGGATGACTCAGCAATAAAAATAGGAAGCTAGCTGGATGAGAAAGGATAAGCTGCAAGAAAACAGATTGCCAGGGAGGGGTTTCTTTGAAAGAAAGAAAAAGAGATAAAAAGGAGCCCATCAACATGAACACCGGGACAGAAGTTAAACTTTTCAGCTAATGGAGAACCCATTTCTGAAATTAAAAGAGTAAATGTTTTATTCATGGTCAAATTGTATATAAGGTTATGCAATTAATACCTATTATGCTTTCGTAAGTAATCAATAGAACAATAATGATACCGAAGCAGGAGTCTGGTATTTATCAAAGGACAACTGGGCCTTTCTTCCATTAAGTAATGGCACTCCACTTCTTCCTGCAGTAGGAACCAGTGTCTTGTCCTTTTGCCAGGAACATATCGCCTTCCTCTTTCTCTTCTTAACTCCCCACTCATCACTCAAAACTCCACTAGCTTCATGATTATACCTAGCCAAAGATTTACTTTATTCCTCCGACTGTGTCAGTCTCCTTTCATAATACACCACTTTTCAAATACTGTGTCCTCCTTCATAGCCCAAGAATATATGTGTTTCATTTTAATGTTTTTAATATTCATGTCCTATGCTAAACTGTAGGATCCATAAAAGGAGAACTGTGTCTGTCTCCTTGACACTGAACAAGCAGGCACTCAGTAAATATTCACTGCTGAATGAATGATTCCTGGAGAGAGACTAATGAGTCAGAGATGCAACTCTGCCTGCCACTAATCAGTTGCATCATTTTTAGACAAGTTCACTTTGTCTCTTCATGTCTTAGCTTCCCCTCACATCACTTCCATCTCTGAGACTTTAATAAATAGGTTATCTAATACCCATTGTTTGACTTAGACATGAGATTTTCAAGAAACTTTAATCTCAAGTACTATGATAATAGTATCCTCAATTCTTTTCCCATCTTCTATTATTTCTGCAGCTGGGTAAAAAGGAAGTTTCAGGTAGAGAAGCATCTCCTTGTGTTTGAAATAAAGAATTCTATTATAATTGAAAAGTGTGATGAGATCATTTAACTAATCATTCAACAAATAATGACTATAAATTTACTAACTCCTTTAAATTGTTTTAAGTAAAGAGGACAACACAATAATGAAAAAAAAAAAAA
>NW_016813147.1:54215-81190 GCF_001698545.2 Rhinopithecus bieti
GATTAAGCAACAAATATAAGTCATGTGAAGGGAAATATTTTTTCAAGATTTTCTGAGTGCTATGGGTCAGCTTGTGGATGGGATGAATGCTTTAAAACTGTTGATCACCATAATGAAAGATAAAAGATACTAATCATCTTTTGTAATTTCAGAATTCACCATTAAAGTCTAGCTGCACCCATATTTAGACACTCAAATCTTCCTAATTTTAAAAAATGCACCTGTAGCAGAATTTTTTCTCCAAAAGACAGAGCCAGCTGGAGAGACAGACAATTAAAGCTGATTGGATGACTCAGCAATAAAATAGGAAGCTAGCTGGATGAGAAAGGATAAGCTGCAAGAAAACAGATTGCCAGGGAGGGGTTTCTTTGAAAGAAAGAAAAGAGATAAAAGGAGCCCATCAACATGAACACCGGGACAGAAGTTAAACTTTTCAGCTAATGGAGAACCCATTTCTGAAATTAAAAGAGTAAATGTTTTATTCATGGTCAAATTGTATATAAGGTTATGCAATTAATACCTATTATGCTTTCGTAAGTAATCAATAGAACAATAATGATACCGAAGCAGGAGTCTGGTATTTATCAAAGGACAACTGGGCCTTTCTTCCATTAAGTAATGGCACTCCACTTCTTCCTGCAGTAGGAACCAGTGTCTTGTCCTTTTGCCAGGAACATATCGCCTTCCTCTTTCTCTTCTTAACTCCCCACTCATCACTCAAAACTCCACTAGCTTCATGATTATACCTAGCCAAAGATTTACTTTATTCCTCCGACTGTGTCAGTCTCCTTTCATAATACACCACTTTTCAAATACTGTGTCCTCCTTCATAGCCCAAGAATATATGTGTTTCATTTTAATGTTTTAATATTCATGTCCTATGCTAAACTGTAGGATCCATAAAAGGAGAACTGTGTCTGTCTCCTTGACACTGAACAAGCAGGCACTCAGTAAATATTCACTGCTGAATGAATGATTCCTGGAGAGAGACTAATGAGTCAGAGATGCAACTCTGCCTGCCACTAATCAGTTGCATCATTTTAGACAAGTTCACTTTGTCTCTTCATGTCTTAGCTTCCCCTCACATCACTTCCATCTCTGAGACTTTAATAAATAGGTTATCTAATACCCATTGTTTGACTTAGACATGAGATTTTCAAGAAACTTTAATCTCAAGTACTATGATAATAGTATCCTCAATTCTTTTCCCATCTTCTATTATTTCTGCAGCTGGGTAAAAGGAAGTTTCAGGTAGAGAAGCATCTCCTTGTGTTTGAAATAAAGAATTCTATTATAATTGAAAAGTGTGATGAGATCATTTAACTAATCATTCAACAAATAATGACTATAAATTTACTAACTCCTTTAAATTGTTTTAAGTAAAGAGGACAACACAATAATGAAAAAAAAAAAAATCTCATGTTCCTAGACCTCTCATTCTGGGGGAGAGAAAGAGAGAGAGAGAGAGAAGCAAATGTATACTACATGAAGTGGTAAGTGCTATGAACAAAAAATAAAACACAGCAGGATGGATGAGTAATGATGAAGAAAGGATTATTTATGCAAAGTGTATATAATTATTTATATAAATATATGTTATTTATATAAAGGAAGATCTCAATGATAATTTGACATTTGATAGAGATTTGAAAGAAGTGAAAGATGAGAAGATATCTGGTCAAAGCATATTCCTGGTAGAGGAAAGAAATCATATAAAAACTATGAGTCAAGGGCACTCTTGGCAAGTTCCAGGTAGTGCAGGGAGACAGTGTGGCTAGAGGAAATAAACAAGGACTTGTGTAATACAAGGTGAGGTCATACAGGTAGTCGAGTCAGATAATGTAGGACCTTATGGGCCTCTTGATTAGATCAGAGGCCACTGGAACATTTGAAACTGTGAAATGATATGATTTGGCTTAGGCTCTCAAAGAAATGTTCTGGCTGCTGTATGAAACATGAGCCCAAGTACGGCAAGTGTAGAAGTAATAAAATACTTAGGAGGGTTACAATAACCCACGCAAGAGATGATGGTGGTTCCATACAATGGTAAGGGTATACAGCTGGTTAGAAGTGGTCACTCTCCAGATTTAATTTGAAAATAGAGCCAGTGCATTAGAGATGGAAACAGTGAGAAAGAGTAGTTAGGTAATCAGTGGAATGCACTACGATTGACAGTGAGGATCTAGGAATGCACCTATTTCACTTGCATGCCCTGCGAATGAACAGAGGAAAAGAGAGTCACCACTTGCAAGGGCTACAGGTGAAGCATTGTTCCTCAAGTGTCACTGTGTTTTGGTTTAACAGAGAAAAAAAAGTGAATGGGATATTTAAAGAAGAATTGGAAGACATAGGGATTCTATTGATAGAGACCTCAAACCCCACAGGACCTAGTGGAAAGTGTGAGGGATGGGGCTGGAGAGGGGCATTAGATGGGGTCTAGAATCATGGATGTATGGAGCCATTTGAGAATGAGAAACATCTAGTAGCCTGGACCCTCTTATGTTTATGGAGGCAAGCAAGGATGTAGGGCACATTGGAATAAGTCTAGATGGTACCTTAGGTCAACTCTGGTAAGTAATGAGGCTGTGAACAACTCTAGGGGAAGGCAAGACCTCTTCTTGACATGAATCTGTGGCTCTCTGAGATAATGAGAAGACATATGCACCCTCTTCTGTCCTCAGGCTCCTGCTCAAAATATTTTTCTTAGTTTTCCTCCTATAATTGTTTGATCTAATAGTGTGTAGCTGTTAAAGCAAAGCTACATGTGGCATTAAAAAACATTCATCTGGCTGGGCGTAGTGGCTCATGTCTTTAATCCCAGCTCTTTGGGAGCCAACATAGTGATACCCCATCTCTACTGAAAATACAAAAATTAGCCGGGTGTGGTGGCATGCACCTGTAGTCTCAGCTACTCAGGAGACTGAGGTGGGACCTTGCAGGCAGAGGTTGCAATGAGCTGAGACCATGCCGTTGCACTCCAGCCTGGGTGACAGAGCACGACTCTGACTCGAAGAAAAAAAAAAAAAAAAAAAAAAACTATTCATCTGCATGTACATTTAGTGGCAGTTTACCATTTCCTAGAGTATCTGCAAAGATAAGGTAGGGCACCCCACTCCCCAGGCTTGCCTTATTGCCCATATCTTCCTGATACCTCATACCACTACCAACTGCACTTAGTACCTTCACATATTATAGATGCTATTGTTCTTGATTAGATAAGAAATGGGAAAAAAACATGAAGAGCTCTAATTTATATTTTAACCTATAAAATTACAGAATAAAAAGCACTCTCGCCTAGGAAGGAGAAAACTTTAAAAAAAGAAAGAAGAAAACCCTATGGTTTTTTCAAAGTCTAAAAGGGATATGCAAAAC
The DNA here is from genome assembly GCF_001698545.2 of Rhinopithecus bieti. NCBI lineage: Eukaryota > Metazoa > Chordata > Mammalia > Primates > Cercopithecidae > Rhinopithecus > Rhinopithecus bieti. The sequence continues at coordinate 57,588 of NW_016813147.1, forward strand.
ATAGAACAGTAATATATTAATAAAATAGATCAATACAGTGAAAATAAAATAAAATTTTGCCAGGCGCGCTGGTTCGCGCCTGTAATCCCAGCACTGTGGGAGGCCGAGGCGGGCGGATCACGAGGTCAGGAGATCGAAACCATCCTGGCTAACACGGTGAAACCCCGTCTCTACTAAAAAATATAAAAAAACAGCCGGGCATGGTGGGGGGCGCCTGTAGTCCCAGCTGCTCGGGAGGCTGAGGCAGGAGAATGGCGTGAATCCGGGAGGCGGAGCTTGCAGTGAGCCGAGATGACAAGCCACTGCACTCCAGCCTGGGCGACAGAGCAAGACTGCGTCTCAAAAATAAAATAAATAAATAAAATAAAATTTCAAAATTGTAATGAGTTAAGCTTTGGCATAGGGTACTTAGTTAAATGTATTATTTTATTGTAAACACCAAAACCAAAAAAAAATTTCATTGTCTCACTAGGTCACTATTTTGATCATTCTCTAATATTAAATCTCTGACCTTGATTACATAGAAGGCACATTTACAACAAAAGGAAGAAAATTGGGATGACACAGGCAAAATTTTTGTGCTCACAATTCATAACAATTCTTTTATGTGCCAGGCATTGTATTCAGGTCTTGCCTTGGACTCTTTACAGAGAAACTAGCTCATTCAGTCTATACAACATTCCTGTGAGTTACCTATTCTTAACCCTACTGTATAGATAGGAAAATATAGGTTTCACATGATGACAAAGCTCATTAGAAGCAGAAACAAATTTTCAACCCAAATCATGTATATGTCAATCACACCACTTTGCCGTCACTTATCAATTTTATGATTGTGAAAGACTATTAATTTCAATTACAAATAAACATCTAATAATGCTTCTTTGTTGGAAATAATTATATGACTATTTAGACCAGCTCTTCTGAATATTGACATGGAAATCACTGAAATACCACAATCAGCAATATGCTGCTCCTGGGAGCCATCCTTCAATAATCACTCCTGAGTGCTCACCATGTGGCAGGAAGGTAATATCTAAGCACTGAGAATTGTGTACCAATGAATTATGAACCAGCCAGCATCCTAGTGGAGACAGAGTAGAAAAGCAGTAAACACATAAACAAAACCATTCTAAATGCCAAGAAACAAAGACTCATGATTTGAAGGTAAATGTACAGGAGTAGCAACTTTAGCTAAAGATGTTCAGGAAATACCTATTTGTGAAGGTTAAGATCTGAGCTAAGATTGGGGAGGCAGAGAAAACAACCAATGCAAAAATTCCTAAGGAAGGACCAAGTGTCAAAAAAGAGAAATAAGTCTAATAAAGCTAGTGAATAGTCTGCAAAAGGGGAAAACGATACAAGCTGAATTTGAAAGGGTCAGCAGGGCATCATTCAGGGCCCTGGTCAAGTTAATTCTAAGTTATTGGAAGGTTTTCTTCAGAGAATGCAGAGAGTTATAAGACCCAATTAAAAATAAAAATAAAAAAACCTCACAGAGAAGGTAATAGTGTTTTATATACATATATATGTATGTGGCATACATATAAATATGATTACCATATATATACATGCCATATATACATCTATACACACATGTCATATATATGTATATATGACGTGTGTGTGTGTGTATATATATATATATAAAAAAACTGGGTCCATTCATTTTCCTGCACTTCTATTTCAAATATATTTCTCAAAGTCAAACTTTTAAGGGCTGATGCCAAATAAGATGACTATGCCTTCAGGCAGGAAGAAATACAATTCTGTCATTCTGGTAATTCTGATTTCATCTTGTTCTTTCTGTCTAGATGACAGTTTTCTTTTTGGTAACTGACATTGAAATGTAGGACCTGCAAAATCAGCCATTTATTACACCAAGTCACTAGAAGGCTTCATATCTGAACAGCAGGAATGTTGCCTCTTACTAAGTCACACGTCATTTCTTCTCCAAAATAATCCAGATATAATTACATATGATCAGTTTGCATCATGCAAGAAAGATGTATAGTGTTCTCCCTCATCTCACTATGGTTTGCATTATACTGAGACATCACTCTGAATACTCCATTATGGACCAGGTGCAACCATGGTGATTTTATTTTTCACTGATCTGGGGAAGCAAAAGAGACTGTCATCAACAGTGAATTATGGCATCCTACATTTCTACTGTAGCACAACACTGAAATAATAGTTGATGGCAAATTTTTAAGTCACTTTTTGTCAAAATAAAATTTAACATGTCTACTTTGCACCACATACATGCTGTGAGAAGAAAATAATTTCCTTGTTTATAAAATAAAATCTAAGAACCCCCATTTCAGGCTAGAGTCAAGATAGAGTCTATCACATATAGTTTTATCTGTGGATACTATGTTTAACTTTAAGGAAAATAGACATGAATGGAAATAAACATATTTACTTTACTTTAGTGGCAGGGCATTATCCATGAGCTTGTGTACAAAAAAAAGTCATAACATAAATCCTAAATGTGGCATTTATTGGAAGAAAAATCACCCCCATAAACCATTTACAACCAAAGTGTCAACAGTACTCTCAGTTTCTCTGTGAAATTTTAGATACCTTTATTTAAACATATCAAATTTTATTCATGAATTCTATAAAAGCATAGAGGCAAATAAATAATAATGGATTTCCACACCAGAGTAGATAACTCAAAAACTAGCAGCTTTTTGAACACTTCTGTCTACAGAAAGCACTGGAACATTGGTGGTATAAATAAACAATAAACTGCCAAGCAACTTGTATTTTCATACATTGTTCTTTACTTCTCTTGGTGTGATAAAATTGTTCCTCTCAAGATAGAGAGTGACTGGAGTAAAACAGTGAACATATTAGTGTCTCCCTAACATCACTACTTCACATGGTTCACATGTTCCCACACCATCAAAAGCCTAAACCTGAATAATGCAGGTCCTGGTCCTACTTACTGAGAATACTCATTACTATTATTGTTTTATTATCTAGGTTGTAAACTCTTACATAAAGCTCTCAAAAAAAAAAAGATCACCCACTTAAAAAAATCACAAAGGAAAAGATAGAACAAAAGCTGCTAAAAGTGGGAAAACTTTTCTAAATCTTTGTAAAATTTTGGTGAATAGAAGCATATTAATAAGTATACAATTCTGGATGAAATGCTTATTAGTAGAGAACAAAAACATTAAAATATAAATGATTTTAGTATTCCAATGAAAAGGAATAGATGTTCAGATTTGATAAATAAAAGCAAGACTCAACTATATATGATCTACAAAAAGCTCACCTTAAACACACACATTGAAAATAAAATATGAGGCTGGGTACAGTGGCTCACACCTGTAATTCTAGCACCTTGGGAAGCCAAGGCGGTGGATCACCTGTCAGGATATCGAGACCAGCCTGGCCAACATGGTGAAACCCTGTCTCTTCTAAAACTACAAAAAATTAGCCGGGCATGCTGGCAGGTGCCTGTAATCCCAGCTATGAGGCTGAGGCAGGAGAATCACTTGAACCCAGCAGGTGGAGGTCACAGTGAGCTAGCTGAGATCATGCTATTGTACTCCAGCCTGGGCAGCAAGAGTGAAACTTCATCTCAATACAAAACAAAAACAAAACAAAACAAAACAAAACAAAACAAAAAAAAAAAAAAAAAAAAAAAAAAAAAAAAAAAAAAAAAAAAAAAAAAAAAAAAAAAAAAAAGGAAGATAAAGAAAAAGAAAAGAAAATATTTAAAAAAACATATACTATACAATTATTAAAGCACAGTGGCAGTATTAATATCCAACAAAGTAGACACCAGAGGTAAAGACGGTCATTTTATAGCGATAAAGGAAGCAATTCACCAAGAGGACATAACAATCCTAACTATGCATGAAATTAACAGCATAGCTTCAAAGTATCTACAATAAAAACTGATAGAACTGAAAGGGGAAATGGAGACAGGCAAAATCATTGTTTAGTATGTTAATATCCTTTTCTCAAGAACTGTGAGACCAACCACTCATAAAATCAGTAAGGATATGGAAGATTTGAACAACATTGTTAATTGAGTAAATTAGACCAAACTGACTACTACAGAACATTCTAATAAATAATAGAAAAACACATTTTCTTGAGTGAATATAGAACATTCACTGAGACAGACCATATTCTTGGCAATGAAGTGATTCTCCATAAATTAGAGTAAGGTGTAAAACTCAAAGATAATTAAATATATGATAGTAATATAATTGATTGGTAGCCAAATAATCCTAAAGTAGTTAATTTGTAAGTACTTTCTAAGTCTGAATTGTTTAAAAAACAAAGTCCAAACAAAAGTAACGCATCATACGTAAACTGTACATACTGTAAGTAACACTTAAGATCTGGGTTTTATTGCTTGTATTTCAAGTGTTCTCAAAATTTCAAGTCAATAAGTTTTCCTTATAAAAGAATTACTCTGATTACGTCATACATTTATAAGACATGCTCCCTATTTGATTAGACAAAAATCTAAATGTTAAGAATTGTAATTCTCTTAAGTGTGAAAGTTAGGAAATTAAATTATGCTAATATTCATCCACAATTAATAAATTATTAAACTCACACTAAATCTAATGTTTTGAAGCCTGGAAATTGGTACTTCCATTAATGGAGTAATTTAAATTCCTATTAAGGTTGAGTTCACTTACAAAAACTAAGTAAAATAAAGATTACTTTATAATTGATACACCCAGGAGGTTGTTCTGAGGGAGTCACCCAGGGTAAGTGACAGTTCCTGTTAATACCTAAAAGAGTGTCTATCAGCTCTCCAAGCACCTTGTGAGCTTGGGAGGGAGAGCATATGGTAGCACCATCATTGGCCCCCTAATGCTTCCACTCTTGTCCGAATTATAGCACGTGCCACTGAATAGGGATCCTGCCTCAAATCTTACTTGCCTCTTTTCCAAACTGTGTGTATACTAGTTTCAGTCATATTTAAGCAGTGAGGGAGCAAGGTCTATTTAAGATTTTGAACCACAGATTATAGATTTATATCCTTGCACTATCATTTACTAGCTGTGCAATATGGGGAAGTTGTTAATCTCTCTGTGCATCAGCTTCTTTACCTTTTTATGTTGACAATGATACTACCTAATTCATAGAGTCACTATGAGGCTTAATTAATATTTTTAAGAGCTTAGAATAGCTTGTGGCTCCACAGTAAACAGTGTGTTTGCTAAAAATATCATGGTGTTACCTAAAACCTTTCAAAGGTTTCTTATTGTCCTCAGGGAGAAAGTCTATACTCTTGAATTTGACTTTCAAAATACCAACTTATCTTTCAAACCTCATCTCTGTATACCTAAGCTATTAGGACTTAAGTTTCTGGAAAACTCCCTTACATGTCTTTTTACTTAAGAGATTTACCTTGGCTAGAATGTATTTCTTTGGCTTTCTTCATAAGTCCTAGTCTTCTTATAAGTCTTAGTTCAGTTACCACTTCCTCCCTGGAGCCTTCCCTAGCCTCTAAAGTTGTGATACATCCTCAAAGAGAACGCTTTTTTTGTTTGTTTGTTTTTTAGTTTTACTCATATGACTAGACTTTAGGCTATTTAAGAAATTATTTTTTGTGTATTGTTGTAATCTATATGCATAGCATATGAGTTCAATATATATTTATTCAAAAAAAGAAAAATTGAATAATCAATGAATGGGTCACACAGCAGCTGTATTACAAAAACATAGATCACATTTCCTCCACTGTGACCTCATTAGCTAGCTAGATGGTTGTCTGGGACCAAAAATATCCATGAGAGAAAAACAAAGAGATAAACCTGGCTGGTGATTTTATTTTGAACAGTTACAAAGGTAATATAAGTTAGTCACAGGCCAACTTGGTGATCTGTTCAAGACATACCCTGTCTCCACCTCTCAGCTAGTCGTAAAGCTGTTAAGCAAATTGTTTCAGTTCTCTGACTCCCAGTTACTCGGTAGGATTGTTCTTCTTGACTTTCTCGCAGCTGGTTGAGGCCATGTGACATTTTGGCCAAAAAGTTATAAGAAGTGAAATATATCACTTCTGAGTGTGATTGTTTAAAACCCTACAGAGCTATCTATTTCCCTGTCAAAATGACTGGCAGTGGTCATGATGGAAGCTGCTTAGTCAGTCTACATCCAAGTATGAGATGACAAGAAGCAGGACCGCTACCCACCTATGATGGTTATATAACGGGAGTGATATATTAACATTTGCTGTAAGAAGTTACTAAGATATTTTACCCTGCATGATAACATTCTCAATACTGAAAAAAAAATTGTCTTCAAGAAACTATTAACAACTCACAGACTGCATACTGGAGCATGTTGATCAACATTTCTAAAAACTCTGGGAAAACACTCAAAGGAAACTCCCAAATTCTATGAAATCTTTGATTATTTTGGAGGCTCAAGTCTGTAACAATAACATTCTTTGCATGACTGAGCTATGAGGAAACTATTTTGATTGTTTATTTGGAAAAAATGAACTTTTAAAAATCATATAATTTAGGAGAATATGTTTCTAGAATAACTATTATAAAATTATAACAAATTTAAGTTGTAGTTCTTAAGCTGAAGCATTTGCTTTTCATGTCAAATAATAACTGAACAAAATAAATTATCATCCAGAGATTTATACTAGGTAGAAAGGAAAATAATTAATCTGATATGTTTGGTCTTGCAAGTTGAGTAAGATACATTGCCAATTTGGAAAAGTTCTATCTTGAATTTAGTCGTCTCCTTAATTGCTTTTATTTTTTATACAAATGTTTTGGGTTTTTTTCAGTTTTGAAAGGCAGAAAATAAATGATATAGCAATTAATAAAAAGATGAAATGAATGGTTCTCCAACTAAGGGGTCAATCATAATGGTTTCCTCAACCTCAATACTCCATTCTTCAGTTCAAGGGACAATGGAATTTTTAGCAGCCCAAGTCTCTGAAAAGGGCACTTCCTTGATCCTATGCTAAGGTTCCATTGTGTGTGAGTGTGTGTGTGTGTGTCTGTGTGTGTGTCTGTGTGTGTGTGTGTGTGTGTGTGTGCGCCTGTTTGGTGATAAGGAAATTATATTTGTTTTCTCTCAGTTATAAAAAAAAAAATGACTAACAGATATTTTGCTGACACTCTGTTAGCAAATCTTCTGGTGGGAAATGTGACAAAAGAGGAGGATGAGGAAAAAATTCTGCTTCTATAAAGGTAAAAGTGATTTTAAAAATGCATAGTATTAGCCAGAATTGGTTTTCTTGGAACACAGACAAAGGAATTGATTTCCTAAGAGTATGAATTACAGCTGGGATCCTTTGACCTCTCACTTCTTAGAAAATAGGTATTACCTAACCGAAATTCTGGTTAATTTCACTGCCTGCTTTTTCTCCCCAAAACAAGAGTAACAACAGCAGTGACAATAAAAACACCATCAATAAACAGTTCTACTATTGAAGAGATATTACATGGATTCTCTGATAATAGCCACAACAGACACAGGTGCTGGAAGTGACTCCATGCTGAAATAGATGCTGGGGGGTACAAGTAAATGAATAATATACTCATGGAAAATGTGAAGACAAGTGAAGCATTTTCAGTAAATGTTTTCAGAACTACAGGATAACTGATTTGCTGTTGGTCACACAACTGCCTGAATGCAGCAGTTTCTTGATAATCTGTTAGATATTTCTAACCATTGATTTAGCAATTGTGATACATTTTCTGGTTAAGAGTCTCCTACAAGGGCATCCATACTACAAGAAAAAGAGAGAGAGAGGAACTAGGTCCACTTTTTGTTAAGTTCTCTGACTAAATACAGAGTTTATAAGACTGCCTATAAAATTAAAATACATTGTTCTTTCTTCCTAAAAACGAACAAAAAAAAAACCCATTTAGGGATCTTTCAAAAGTGTGTATGATTTGAATGCAAATGAATGTCTCATATTATATTCTAGCATAAGGAAGTTATTTTGCAATCTCAAAAGAGTATTAATATTATTTTAAATTTTTTTTGTTTTTAAAACTCAAGAAATCTCACATTTTAGTAAAGCATGGTTTCTAACAGCCCTTTTTTATTTCAACTGACTAATCAAAGGACTGTAATCATCTGGCCAAAACGTCACTATTCCCCACTCCAGCTCTCTTAGAAGTCTTTCTAAATAGATTGTAGAGGTCTTTCCAGTGGAGCCAAAATGTATCTTTAGAGCCATTCTTGAAATATTATATTCAATAATTCACAATAGATGGAAATTCACACACACTTGTTATGATTATTTCCTTTTCTAATTCCTCGACAAAAACACAAATTCTCTTTTAGCAGTGGTTATTATTCATCTTTATATCAGATAGCACAGCTCAGCATATGGTATGCATATGGCCAATTAATATATGATTAAATTCTGTATTTGATATTACAAATAGATGAAATTTTCACATGAGGATGTCTCGTTTTTATTTTGTATAGCTAGTATACAATTACATATGCGATGTTTAACTGGTTGTATAAAATCATACGTCTAAGAAATGTAGTACTAAACAGAGTTCTTCAAAAATTTCAGTATGTTACCACATGTGCTCACTAAGATTTTTTCACATGAAGTCATAGGTTTATCTAATTTCAAGCCATTGAAAATTTCTGAAATATATGAAATAATGATTCAACTAAATCAGAAGAAGGGTGAAGGATTTAGTTGGTTAAGTTCCCAATAACACTTAGAAACAATAAAACAATATTTGACATTAGGCAAATCTGGGTAATGAGGCAGCAGGAAGACTTCAGCAAAACTGTTAATTTTAAAAAATTTTATTGCTTACTGGTGCCTCCTTTCTCCTCTGCCAGTCATTCCAAACTCATCACATTCTGGTTGAACCTTCCGCTCATATAAATGCACATTCTCTCCCTCAGGCTGTGATGCTCATATTCATGTACCTATCCTTTCTGTATAAAGAACTACTTTCAGCTACCTGTCAACCAATAGCCTGCTAACATGTTATCTAGTAATAGCTTGAAGTATATTTGACATTTTCTAGGATACTCTTGAAGATGATAAAGATCTTGAAACATAAATTAATCATTTCCAATAGTGAAATTTTAGTTATTAATATCACAATTCCCAAGAAATGTTTGAGAGCAGAAAACTGGTCACTTAGAACTTCCAGAATTCATTACTCATAACCTAGCAGTCAAGAGAGTGAATGCATATACTACCTTGCAATCTATACATCATCTAATATTATTCTAAAGTCAGTGTTTATGTGAGCCTAAAATATTACAAATCTAGACGTTCTTCAATAACTCTTTCCCAACACATTGGTAATTACTGGTACTCCCTGGTAATTACTGGTATTACAAAGTTGTCTTGCTTCTACAACAAATATGTGTCAGGAGAAGAAAAATAAGTGACCTTTACTAGATTAAAGATTATCTACAGCTACATTTCTCTAAATTTCGGTCTAGATAAAAATGAGAAAATATGTTTTAATTGTACAGTATTGTTAAAACCTATGAATTTGAATGTTTGTGATGCATTGCCAGTTAACTGAAAGGAGTTGTTCTGGACATTTATCCTTCTCCTTAGTATCATCCAAAATGAATATTTTCACACAGTGGAGAACCACTTCCCACACTAAGAAACTGTCACACTCACAAAGCTAGTTGATCTCCCAAGCATTACTGCTAGGTACTGTTAGGTAGTTACAGTTCTTGGATTCTAAATGTAAAAGCACATTTTACCACAATTCAGATTCTACTGTTTTAATCTCAGCTACGATGCAGAATATTGAGGAAGGAAAAAATTTCATTATTTCATAGATTCTGTGAAAGAATCAGTGAATTAACTTGACAAGCTAATTCTATCTTATGTAAATATGCTCTTTAAACTTTCAGTTTTAGAGTTCACAAAGCACTTCCATATGAATTTTCCATTTGATTATCATTCACATTTTTTAAATATGAGGAAAATGTCTGAAAATGACTTGCACAAGATACTCCTGACTCTCATTTCAGAATTCTGAATTCCCCCTGTTCTCAACTCACATCTCCACACACACACAAAAAAAGAGCAAATTAAAATAATAGATTATTGTAAATATTCCCACCTATAAACAATCTCAATGGGAAATCCTTTCTGATCCCACTACTCCTGACTTAGATAGGACTGTATCAAAATAGCTACCATTATCTGGAGCCCTGAGAACAGTCTCCAGAATCCTTACTCAATGTCTACTTTCACTTTAAAATGTAATAAGAAAAAGAATTTAGCTGTCTTAAAAAAAATGGTCTAAATGGCAGACTTAACTCAAAATAGCCACCAGAATTATATAACCAACCAAATGTATTTCCTTTTCACACTAAGACAAGACTCATCTGATACAAAATCTAAATTGCACAGATCAGCAAGACAGAAAGAGAAGTCAAAGGAGGTCTTTCTCAGCCATTACCTGGTGCAATTGAAGGGCTCTAATTTTATTTACTCTTGGGCTTTCATAATACAGTTATAATGCCTCATAAGTTGACTTTCTGTGACAAGTGATGATATACTTGAAAAAGCATGTCTATATTTAAATCAGTCATTCTTTTGAAATAATGCAGGCATAATCTTGTTTTCCAAAGTATTTTAAATTAGTAAGAACACCTTTGACATTGAATCAGACTAAAGTGAAAGACTGGTTTATTAGAAACTGATAGTAAAAAAGCATCTATTTTCAATTTTTCATTAGATAAGTATATTTAACATTTTCATCAAAGAGTAATTTCACCTAGTTTTTTGTAACAATAAAATATTATTGGATGTCACCGTACCCTTTTCCAATGTCTATCATGTATCACCGCACCTTTCTTGTTTGTAGACAGGTGCACTATATACAAGACCAACTAAAGTGACTCGTTCAACTGAGATAATTATTAGGATAATTAAAGTAATACATGCTTATTATAAAACACTCTGGCAATTAAACCAGACTTCAAGTTTAAACCAGAAGCACATCACAAATTGTGTCTCCAACTTTCATAAACCAGTATTAGCAACTTTCACTCTAATAGCACATGAGTGAGTCTAAAATAGCAGTAGCCATAATATATATGGTATCTGCATGCACAACGAAAGGAGAAACTAAGACATCTATTCGGAAACTGGATAAATGTAAGGCTAAATGTCCTTTGTCCTAAATTAACCTGATTCATCTGCTGCTTCAGTTCTTCAGTTGGTATATTTTGGGGAGAAGTAATGCATAATAAGGGCCAGGCACACTGGCTCATGCTTGTAATCTAAGTGTTTTGGGAGGCTGAGGTGGGAGGATAGCTTGAGGCCAGGAGTTCCAGACCAGGCAGGGCAATATAGCAAACCCTGTCTGTACAAAATAAATTTTTTTTTAATTAGCCAAGAGTGGTGGCATGCACCTGTAATACCAATTGTGTGGGAAGATCCCTTGAGCTTAGGAGTTCAAGGTTGCAGTGAGCTATAATGCCACCACTGCTCTTTAGCTTGGGCAAAAGAGCAAGACCCTATCTCTAAAAAAAGAGTAAGGCATAACAGTACTTATAATTCTTTCGATATTTGACAAGGTAATAAGCACAATAAAGGGATAATAATTAAACCCTTTTGAGATTTTATATTCTAAATTCATAGAAACATTCATAATATAACTTAAATTTCTATAAACTTTTAGTTTCAAAGTGTATGTTCAACAATAACATCTCATGTGAACCTTAGATTCTATGAAATTGAACAAAAAATCACCATTATCCCCATACTGTCAATGACAAAGTTGATTAATTTTTCCATGATTTCTAAATTCCCTTGGAATATTTCCCAGACTTTGCCACTTGGAAGGGCATATAGTTTCAAACTTAGATATGAAAGCGGCCATATTTAGTGTGCTTTTCCTAGAACCTCTCTTCTACTCCTTAGCACACACTCATATATAATATCTTTCTCTCGGTTTTGTTGTTTACACCATAAATGCTTGTAATACTGGATTCAAGACATTGTTGTTTTATTTATTGGTTTGTTTAATTACATGTTTTATTTTCCTACTGAACTGAAATTCCTTTGAGGGAATAACTGAAGTCATTTAGCAAGTATTTTAGAGCCCGATTATTTCCCCAACACTATGCTAGGAGCTGAAGATGCAGGAAAGTCATGATACCTGCCCTTTTGGAATCTAATACACAGTTGCAAAGGCACAGATTTAGAGAGATTACAAAAGTGATGAATGTTACAAAGCAGAAGCACAAGGAGCTATTCCAGATCCATTATAGATGGAACTAATTGTATCTGAAAGATTAGTTGATTCTACCTGAAGGAAGCAATGCTTAAAAAAAAAAAAAAAAATGAGATGGATAATCTGAAACTGTTGAAAGGAATGAAGTTCTAGAAAACATGAACACATATTTTCATGAACATGAAACAAAGGATTTGAAATGTAGCATTTGGCAAACTAAAGAGGTTCAACATAGTTAAAGAATAATGAAATAGAGTTTCTCAGGTTGAGAGAGTTTGGCCAGAAACAAATTTCAAAGGGCCTTGAATATTGCATTGTATGTTGAGAGTAATGAAACATTACAGAAATATTTTCAGCAGGTGGGTAATATTGTAATAGTTACTCTTCAAAACTACCACTTTTGAGTTCCTGAGAAGGCAAGCAAGGGTCAATTTTAAAATACAGTTATGAATTGAGAATAGAAATCCAAATGACAGACAAGGTTGCTTGGACTAGGATGGTGATAAGGGGATCAAGTGAAGAAGCTACAGGATTCCAACTACACTCGGGAAGTAGTAGAATCAGTAGGACTTGCTTATTTCTTAGAAATTAAAAGAGAAGGAGAAGAATACTTTTTAGATTTCTGACTTGAGCAATAGGAAATTAGGGAAAAGGAGAAGATTTAAAGAAAAAAATGAACCTACTGAGCTTGAGGAGCTCATGAGACATCTTTGTAGGATGTCACTGAGTCATGTGGACACTGAGGCAACTAGGTATATATAATTTAGAAAATTGGATATCTATCTGATTATTATCAACATATAGCCATGGAATTATGCAAAAACTTGCAAAACAAGAAAACAGATTGGGACAAGGATCAGGCATTAAGAAAGTTGAATGTTTTAATCTTAAAATGGGAAGCATGAACATTTCAAATCGGATCTTATATTCTGATATTTAACAGAGATTTCCATGTCAAAAGCACTGAGATGATACAGATCTGCCATGGGGCACTGACCAAAGAACATGCATAAAATTAAGCCTTACCTCTAACATATGTATATATACACCATGCACACCCTGTTAAAACTTTTTGTTGCCTTCGAGCCGGGCGCAGAGGCTCACGCCTGCAATCCCAGCATTTGGGGAGGCCAAGGTGGGTGGATCACCTGAAGTCAGGAGTTCAAGACCAGCCTGGCCAACATGGTGAAACCCTGTCTTTACTAAAAATACAAAAATTAGCCAGGCATGTTGGCTGCACCTGTAATCCCAGCTACTCAGGAGGCTGAGACAGGAGAATCACTTGAACCTAGGAGGCGGAGGTTGCATGAGCCTAGATGGAACCAACTACCCGCTAGCCTGGGTGACACAGCAGTTGCCTTGACTTAACATTTCATTTCCACATAGAACTCATTACATTGTATGTTAAAACTTCAGCATATCTGTTAAGCTATCACATTAAAAGTACATAATACTAAAACAATTATCTCAAAATACTAATAATTGTTTAGAGAAGAAACTTAAAACTCTGTTTAATTGGAGAAGAAAGTATAGTTAGAAATCATTTTACATATGTGAATATCCACAGTCATCTCTTTTTTTTTTTCAAGAAATGAACTAGCCAAGCAAACAGATGATTCTAGGAGAGTGTAAATGAATAATTTCAAAGAAAACAGTTTGGCATTTTAGAAGATAGAACCTTAAAGCAGCAACCAATAGAGGACACCTAGTGGTCTTTAGCAGAATCAATATTTGCTTGCAGAACATATCAGGCAATTCATACACATGCAATAATGTTGGTGTTAGTAGATGTGCTAATTTCAGAAAGATGTCATCATAAATATTATATTTATAAATATTACAGAAATACCCGTTTAAATATTTCAGATAACTTCCATATGCTTCATTTCATTTGAACTTCACAACTGTTTGATTGTTTGTGGGCAATCAAAATCACATAAGTCACTTTATGTGATTTTTCCCTAGATTACATAGAAAATAATGTCAAAGTTGAAATATACACTAATTTCTGTTATAGAATCCATTCCATACGATCATAAAAATTGAAACTTCCAATATAATTCATATTTAAAATTATAAAACACTGCAAATAGACTTCATAGAAGGCCTTGTCATATTTCATTAACTGATACAAACATTTTTCGACAGCAAGAGTACTTGGTAAAGATAAACCTTTTCTTAGCTATCTAAAAAAGTACTGTATTTGACACTGACTACATACAAAAAAATGCAAGGAAGTGATAAAACTGTTTTCTAGCTAGTGTTGTTAGCTCTATCCACAGTGGCCTCCAATCTCCTTCATTCTGTAGCACGCTAAAATGTAAATCTCCTGCCTAAAATGCATCAATGGCACCTTTTTAGTAAGTCCATCATTAGCACAAATTCTGGTCTACATCTCCAAACTCAATCTGGGAATCTGCATCTACTGCACTAGGCTGCTTGTATCTCGCATCTTCTGGAATGCACTCATCTGCCTGGCCCACTTGTTCAGACTGGTAATCTATACCCCAGATTCAAAATTCAGTTCAGTATGTTTGAAGGCTTCATCTTATGCAAAAGCAATTGTGTTGTTCACTCCCTTATTTGTGCCACTACTTCCCACACCATCTGTGATTATTTGCTCACATCTGCTTTTCTTACAATATTGGCATCAGTCTTCTATCCTTATTTGCAGCATCTCCACATACAGATTACTCAGTAAATGCTTGGGAGTGAAGAACGGATACTCTCTTATTATTATTTAATGAATTTAGAACATGGGAGATTGCCAGTATTTAGTGGATAAGCATGCTCTGATTATTTATTGTGTTTATAACCCTGCACTAATATACAAAAAGATTCAAGAGCAAAATTTGACACTGATTGTTCCCTATGATGTCTATGTCTGGCAGAAGGAAAGGAAAATATGTGTAATAAAGCATTAGTAACCAAATTATCATGAACAAATACATGTACAGCCAGTAGAAATTTTCATTGTAAAGGTATTGACTGTCACAGTAGGGTGCATCAATGCAGAATACTTTCTGGAAATGAGTTGAAGTCTGATTTTTTTCTTTTTTTTTTTTTTTTTTTTTTTTTTTTTGACGGAGTTTTGCTCTCATCGCCCACACTGGACGGCAATGGCACGATCGTAGCTCACTGCAACCTCCGCCTCCTGGGTTCAAGCTGTTCTCCTGCCTCAGCCTCCCGAGAAGATGTGATTACAGGCGCCCACCACCATGCCCTGCTAATTTATATATGTGTGTGTGTGTGTGTGTGTGTGTGTGTGTGTGTGTGTGTGTGTGTGTTTGTATACATATATTTTTTTTAGTAGAGACAGGGTTTCACCATGTTGGCCAGGCTGGTCTCAAACTCCTGACCTCAGGTGATCCACTGCACCCGGCCTTAAGTCTGATTTTTAAAGGAGTGATAGAAAAAAAGAAAAAAAAAAAAAAGGCTTTCCAAATCAGAGATGTAGCAGGAATAAAATTATAGAAGCAGAAAGAATCATTTCCTGCAAGCAGCACTGTAAAACTGAAACACAAACAAACAGGAAAGAGTTGGGTGCAAATATGAAGTGACAATGGTAAGACCAGGGAAGAATCTGCTGGAGAGCTCTGAAGGCACAGAAAGGAAACACAGATTTGATGTGATAAGCAATATGGAGGTTCTCTAAGTGCTAGTACAGGGCAGGTTTGGGAAAATTCTGCTGTTTGTTTATGGCAAGTCTTAGAATCCTATGTGTTTTTTAAAATATAAAAGTAGAATATGTATTGTATAATTATAGATAGGCAATTTATAGTAAGAGTTAGTTTCTACTCTACACCAATTTGAATGCTAAAATTAACCAAAGACAGAAACTGTAATCTGCATTAACTCCCTATGGAATAAAATTCCTTATCACTGCTCTGTTGGTATACATAATTTGTATATAAAACTATCTCTAAGCCAGTATAAAAATCTAATATTGGTTTCAAGACAAGCATTGAAATGTTCAAGACACATTATTCATCTGAAATTGCTATAGATACGTAAGATCAAAAACCATAGGCCTTCTTTCCTGTCCCAAAATGTATTTAATTAATTGTATTATGTCCCAGTTCTATACAAGGGAGATTGGGGAGATGGGAAATGATGAAGAGAAAGTAAAATCTTATAGCTATATATTCCAAAGCCATAGTTATTATATAATGATGCATTTCCCACTTTTTAAAATTAAGAAGAATTTATGCTTTATCTATGACATTAAGTCTTACAAAGAGATAATCATCACAGAGTAGCATTTCTATTTGCAATTAATATTTCCTAAACCTCTAAAAAATTTTGAAGGTCATCTCCTGTTGATAAAATGACTGAGATCAGCAGCTGTAAAGGAACTCTTCACCTTCACAAACTGAATAATCTCCCATTCGCTAAGCTCTTAATCTACTCTTTATCTCTTCAGTGGCTTGTGATTGTCACATATTCCATTTAATTTCCAGGGATTTCCTCACCGTATGTCTCTTTTAGGAGGATCACACGGAATTTGTTCCCCTTGTTATAGGTTATGAAATAGCAGTCTGGCTTGGATCACTGTCTTATTTATTATATTTAATAATAACAACAATGATAATGCTGATTCAAATAATAGTTTTTTAAACCCAAATGTAAAAATGGGAAAGATTCACCTCAGTTTTCTAGCTACTACATGAAAAGAAATTTCTGGCTTGATTTATCTAAATTGTCTCTGATTTTTACCTCACCTGGCAATATATACAAAGTTTCAGTGTAATGTTACAGAAAGCTATTTTTATATCCCAAATCTATTGATCTTATAACTGACTAATGAAAACAACTTCCCTCCTCACTTCTTAACACCATGTGTTTCATAAATTAGTTGCTCAAATCAGCTATTTCCTCCTGTATTAACCACTAATTCAGCTTTAGTATTGATAATAACATAAGCACAAAATTTTAAAGCTTCTGTATCTGATTCATAATATTTTTCTAATTTATTTGGCATCAGGGCTTCTTGTTGTTTTTCAGTTGAACTAATTCAATCCAGAAAAAAAAAAAAAAAAATGTATCGTTGAAGATGGAAGCAGCTTCCTATAGAAGGCAGCAGCTTTCCTCAGGAATGATTCATTTAGAACAGTGGCAGCTTCCAGACTTCACACATTACTTCCCCAAATTTGCTGAATTTAGCATTAGCCAGCTTGGTACTAAAACACTCAGAACCAAAGACATGTGGGTGAACTCACATCTTCCTCTGCATTCTTATTGCAAAAGCTCACAGAGCTACTTTTTCTGATTTATTTGTTGTATGTCTACTTGTAAACACATCCTGGTGGCATTTACAAAAATCAGGTAGAGAGATTTCCAGTTTTGGAATCATTCAAATTTCTTGGTGATTATGGTTAGAAACATGTAGGTGATGGAAAGATGAATTTGTATTACATTCTGGATTATGACTCTGTTTCTTCCCTGTTGAACAGGATTACTAACGGGCATTAAATACCCAAGATAATATTGTATGGGGTATCATATAATCAAGAAAACATTCTTCACCTAAATAGGCTTATGGTTCATTTATTACCAAGCTCATTTATTTATAAGAAACATGTTGCCAACTCACACCTCTAGCCTGAATGTGCTTGGTTACCACATGTCTGTAGGTGCATGCTAAATTGCATTTTACAATAATGATAGCAGTGAGCTGGTGTTCCTAAATTTTATCATGACATCTTTAAAACACATCATGTTACACAGATCTAGGTGCCTGTGATTACTGCCAGAAGCCAACGGACACTGGTGTTAAGGAGTATACTCTTCCATGACCACATGGCCTGCCATTTTATGTGATAGGATGCCATCTGTTCATCCTGCTGTCATTCTCTAGTAACTGGGCTAAAACCACAAGATATTAAAAATAGTCACATTGCTACTGTATTTTTAATTGACTGGATATTTATATCAGTGACTTTCCTCTCACAGGATATTTGTTAAAATATTTTTCTGTGGCCTTGTTTCAAGAGGTACTATTCAATCAACTCTGTTGCATTGCATGGCCCACAGTCTTACTTTAGAAAAGTTCCCTATAATTTCTTAGACAGTCTATAAAATGGTAGAATATTAAGATATTTATAACTAAAGCAGTATATGTCATAGTAAGAACCTATATAGTTTTGCAGTTAAGAGCACTGGCTCGTAAGTCTGATTGCCAAGTTTGGAATCCCAGCTCCACTTCTTACTAGTTCTATGAATCTGGACAAGTTACCTTATTGTATTTGATTGTTCTCATCTGTAAAATGATGACAATAATTATATTTACATCATTGTGTTGTTAGGAAGATTCAGTGAGCTAATATATGTAAAGAATCAAACATACTAGTTGACATGTAATAAGCCTTCAATAAATATTGCAATTATTAGCAAGCATCATCTTGGTTTGGTATTAATCTCAAATTAGCATAAAAAAGCTTTGAGAACTGAACATTTCTTCCATTTTAGATGGAATGTGCTATGTAGAGAAAAATTACAAGATGAATCGGATTTCTCAAATGTGCTTCATTTGATTTTAAATATATCCCATATCTATATTTTAAGAATGATCCATTTTATGCCTTTTATCAGTGTGTTATGCAGTGTTTTATTATTGCATGTCATTTCCTGAAATCCTGTGAACCAAAATGTAACTATCAAGCACATACAAAAACACTGGTACCGCCTCACAGAAATCAAACAGAACTTCCATTTTATGACATATTTAAAAGCATAATTTATCTTGAAAATGCTAAAAAGTATTTCTGTAAGGGACGAAGCAATAATCTATAGCCAGTTTATGACTTCATATGACTCTCATTAGTGTTGGTTTAGGTATTTTACAAGTCTTTCGGACTCTTACGTTTATGAAGACAATAAAATTCAGGTTATAATTAATAGAAAAAGACAAGAAGAAAAGGAAGTCAAAATGGTTAATATGCATACTTTGAAGACAGGGATATAAACTCCTTTTCTTGATGATAGTTTAAGTCAGATCTTTGGTAACTCGAGTTGGCTGAGTCCTCTCAGGTCTCACCCACTGTCTAACAACAACATATGCCCTATTCAGCAAAATATGGGCCATGATTGGTCAGATTCACACCATTTATTCACTATACTCTTTGTGTTTTCTATGTACTCATGTCCCTCTTGAATATGTTCTTTTTTAGTATTATGAAATGAACTAATAGGGAGAAATTATAATAAGTTACTATAGGCAAGGCATAACAATGAGCAAAATTAATACGCTAAAATCAAAGCAGTTATATATACAACTTGGAAATAAAGAAACAATCTCTTTTACCCAAGCATGAATTCAATGAAACTTCAGTATTAGAGGAGACAAAAACCACACTATCTCATAGAGCTAATGATGTGCCAGATTAGCAATCAGACCCTACACATCTTTATCAAAGACAGTACCAGGCCGGGCGCGGTGGCTCACGCCTGTAATCCCAGCACTTTGGGAGGCCGAGGCGGGCGGATCAAGAGGTCAGAAGATCGAGACCATCCTGGCAAACACGGTGAAACCCCGTCTCTACTAAAAATACAAAAAAAAAAATTGGCCGGGTGTGGTGGCGGGCGCCTGTAGTCCCAGCTTCTCTGGAGGCTGAGGCAGGAGAATGGTGTGAACCCGGGCGGCGGCGGAGCTTGCAATGAGCCGATATCGTGCCACTGCACTCCAGCCTGGGCTGCAGAGCGAGACTCCGTTTCAAAAAAAAAAAAAAAAAAAAAAAGACGGTACTTGATGTATTTATATTAGGTTTAACAAAAACCAAGGTGGGAGAGGGGTTGTATTGATCAGGATAATAATTGTTGATTAAAGTGTATTTATTTTAAAATATAATAAATTGGCATAAAATGATCGCTATTTTTTTCAGTTCATTCAAATCCATTATTTGATCATGTATTTTAGGAATACAATATATCACTTATGCATGGAAAAGAGGAGTCAAATACATTTTTCTACTTGAATCTCATAAAACTCATTACGCATAGCACAGTTGTTCATTGTAAAACAGCCATAATTAACAATTTCCTGATATAGATTTTAAAAAAGAAAAAGATGCATCTTACCTCTTCCCATTGATGTATGTATCTAATTAACCTTGAAAGTCGTAATAAACGCAAGAGACTGAGAATTTTTGTAAACCTCACAATGCGAAGTGCCCTGGCTGTCTTGTAAACTTCTGAATCCATTCCTTTTTCTACAATAAGAAAGATATAATCCACTGGGATGGATGAGATGAAGTCAACCACAAACCAGCTTTTTAAATAATTCATCTTGATCACTTTGGGGTCCAGGATGATTTCAGAACTATCTTCGTTGACAGTTCCAGTCCTAAAATTCATGATCAGGTCCAGTAGGAAAACTGTATCTGATGCCACATTGAAAATAATCCATGGTGTTGTTGTTTGCTCTGTAAAGAATGTGATTCCAACTGGTATGATGACTAGATTTCCAACCATCATTATAAGCATTATTAAATCCCAATAAAACCTACAACAAATAAAAAAATCAGATTTTAAGATGTAGAAAATAACGAGCCTATCCCCCCATGAAAAATTATTGCTGACATACAGTGAGATCAACAAGTAAAAGAACAAAGAAATGGTTTTATTTTTTTAAAAAAAGTAATTCCTTAAATGGCTATATGTTTAAATCTAAGTAAAATTAATATATTCTTAAACCAAGGCATTATGATTATGAAATTCTAAAATTTATGTGATAGCAAGCATTATACAAATAAAATCAAGGACATATTTATTTAGTAAAAAGGCAAAAAAGCAACCTGCCTTATAATTAATACAAAATATAGACAGAAACTAGAAAGAAGTATAAGATTAGAAGATATGTAAGAAAGCCTTTGGGAAGGCTCTTTGAAGATGTTTTGAATTATTTTAGATGGTCAATTTACCAATCATAGATTAGAAAAAATAAAATAAATAGGATACTCTAACAATTTTAATACTGCAAATTTATCTCAAGGAATACAGATTGGGTTTGCCATGGAATCTAGAATACCCTGGAGTTTTGCAGTACTCCAAATATTTTATGCTTTATTCTTCTTTTGCTTGAAATAAGAAAACTAATTTTGGTCTGATGCTAAGAACCGAACAGGTTCTACTCCATATTTGAAACTAGAATCTACATAAAATTTGCATTTTTATTACTACTTTATTGAACAATTACTTTAAATATATTGTCACTACTTTTCCAAAAAAAATCTTTTTTTATTTCTTTGTTTTGAGACACAGTCTCACTCCTATTGCCCAGGCTGGAGTGCAATGGCACGAACTCAGCTCACTCAAACCTCCGCCTCTCAAGTTCAAGTGAGTCTCCTTCTCCCGCTTCAGCCTCCCGAGTAGCTGGCATTACAGGCATGCCACCATGCCCAGCTAAAAAAAACTTTAACATTTCTAATTTAATTCTGAACATGCCTATGACTACTAGGTACCTTTTGAAATATTCTTTTGAGATAAGAATATTAAAATTGAGAGAAAACCAGGAACTTCATTCCTGGTTTATATAGCTCAACTAAATTCATTTGGCATAACTATAGTGTTATTTTTATAAGAGTTCTTTCAGTCTGTTGACACTCCTATTAATCAAATATTTATAGTTGTTACAGTGTATACTTGTAAAAATGAAAAAAAAAAAAACTAACACAACTGTATAATCATTAAATGTCTCCAGAAACATGAGTTACTTTTTCCTAGTCATAGGTATGTTATTTGAGCAGTTTTGTGTAAACAATATAAACTTCCATGATAAAAAATGTCTGTTCACCAAGATACTTTTGTTTTACATGAATATTCCTACTTAGACTATTTGAGTTACATTTTGGTGAGGTATACATGTGTATAAACCTTTCAAAGTTACTATCATCTATAATTATGAATGACTCCTGAAATAAAAGTTGTAGTTGAAGAAAAAACTATAATAGGCCCTATCTCCCTTGTCTCCAGCCTCAGGATGTTGTAAAGGATAAGCGTTTGTCATTTTGAAGATTTCACCAGTATTTCTGCCAAAACTTGCCTATAATTTTTGAAACAAGTATACAAATACCCATGTCAGTCATACAACATGCACTGGCAGTTTAAACAAAATGGTTTTGTATCTTCTTCTCACAATGGAAATGCAAAATGTACCATTCAACACAATAAGGACAGAGGAGAGATGCAGAGGAGGAGCAATCTTGTAACAGCTATTTCACAAAGAAATGGCATCACTAAACTCTAAAATGAAACTGTGTGTATCCTGAGGATTTTTCACTTCTGGGCACTCCTATCAAGTCCCTTCTGTAAGTTTCTCTCTCTGCCCTCCCCTTCAAGGTCGTTGTTCCCCTGGGTGTCACACATAGCCCTTTTATCTTCTATTCTACACATTGCCCTTAAGAAATATTATACACCCATCCATGCCTTTAATAATTAATTTGTAACTGATGACCCCAAAAGCTTTACCGTCAGTCCATTCCTATCTTCTAAGCCTCCTAATCCTCATAATCAGCAGCCTGTTAAATCTCTTTCCTGGCATATCTCACACTCATCTCAAACAGCATGCCTAAGCTCAAACTCATAATCTCCTCTCCCACATATATTCCTCACATATACCCTATCTCAGGGAATGGAACAACTATATATGTGATTTGCAAGCCAGAAACCATGGAGCCATCCTAAATAACTCCTGGCCCTAAATCTACTCAAATCCATATCCAATCAATCACCAAGGCTGTTTAGTTCTCATACCTAAATGTATGTTATATTCATCCATTTACATTTTACGATTCCCAGTGCAGCTGTCATCATTCAGAAAGTCTTACCAGCTATTTTATTTAGAGACAAGTCAATTAAATTCTTTTATTTTACATTTTCTAATCTGTTCAATGAAGATTATGATAGAACCAAATATACAGAGTTTTACAGATTAAATGAAACGATATATGCTAATCCCAGAGCCTGGCATATAATTGTGGCAAACAATGCCAGTGACCTAGTCAGTACCCATTTACCCTTCCTCATTTACCATAAAAAATTCAATTTTGTGGGAAGCACCCAACAATCTAATGAAAAATACTCATTTCTACAGATATCTTTGCATTTCTGTGAGGGATTGTAAACTAGTTCAACCATTATGGAAAACAGTATGGCAATTCCTCAAGGATCTAGAACTAGATGTACCATATGACCCAGCCATCCCACTACTGGGTATATACCCAAAGGATTATAAATTATTCTACTACAAAGACACATGCACACGTATGTTTATTGCGGCACTATTCACAATAGCAAAGACTTGGAATCAACCCAAATGTCCATCTGTGACAGACTGGATTAAGAAAATGTGGCACATATACACCATGGAATACTATGCAGCCATAAAAAAGGATGAGTTTG
>NW_016813147.1:84166-110599 GCF_001698545.2 Rhinopithecus bieti
GAAAACCAAATACCGCATGTTCTCACTCATAGGTGGGAACTGAACAAGGAGATCACTTGGACTCGGAAAGGGGAACATCACACACCGGGGCCTATCATGGGGAGGGGGGAGGGGGGAGGGATTGCATTGGGAGTTATACCTGATGTAAATGACGAGTTGATGGGTGCTGACGAGTTGATGGGTGCAGCACACCAACATGGCACAAGTATACATATGTAACAAACCTGCACGTTATGCACATGTACCCTAGAAATTAAAGTATAATAATAATAAAAAAAAATCAATAAAGATGGCACAGTCCCAAAAAGTGAAAAAAAAAAAAAATGGACATGTGCCAAGTGCGGTGGCTCATGCGTGTAATCCCAGCAGTGAGCCGAGATCATGCCACTGCACTCCAGCCTGGATAACAGAGTGAGACTCTGTCTCAAAAGAAAAAAAAAAAAAAAAAGATAGAAGCCTTTTTTTTTTTGAAGGAAAACTAATATCTCATCCTTCAGAGCAATAGAGATGAAAAGAAAGCACCATTCATTCTTCATTACAGTAATAATGCTTACCACACTATAGCTTTTTGCTAGCAATACTTAATATAGTCTGAAGCCATTAGATACCTCAATACCAGTAGGTTAAACCCTATAATATCCTTTTAAAGTAACATTGACTCTATTTTGCAGACAAAACCACAGGTGCTTTTATACGCTTACATAATATTGTCTTTAGTTATCATGGATTCATTCCTTAGGTAACCAAAAAAAAATACAATCATCACCTATTCTAGAGGTGCAATACACCTTCTTAAAAAAACAAATGGGTTCTTAAAAATTGACCTCATGAAAATCTCTTATCTAATTGCCCATGAGTCTTTCTTTCTAGCTCTTTACTCTCAAAATTTGTCTTAGATACCTAAGCTCCTTCTTTTCCTTAACTCTCAGTTTCTATGTATTGCACATTTTATTACCATATCATCTTTCCTATCCCCTCCTTCCATTCCCATTATTTCTGAGGTCTGGGCAGAGCCACCTTTCACTTAAAATTCCTCATGAGTCTCCCGTCTATTCTTTCTAATCAAGTCTCACCACTCCCGAAGCAACTTACCTGACAATCAATTTGCTAGGTCAACAACCAGCAATGACTCTCTCAATTAAATGAAAACAACTTAGTCTGTTTGACAAGGCACTCCGTGATATCGCCTCCTCCTGCCTTTCCAGCCCCCTCTTTTAACAATTGAGGACAAACATCCCATATCTCAGGCAAGAGGGCACTTGCTCATGCTTTGTCCTCATGCCCACCTGGGTACACATACAAGAGATATGATTACTTCCATCCCAGCTATCTTTCTACCTAACAGCATTCTACTTCTCCCTCAAATCCCATTCTGGCAATGAGTTTCTTAGATTTTTTTTTTTTTTTTTTTTTTTTAATTTTTGTTTTAGTAGACTTTATTTTCAGAATAGTTTTAGGTTCATGGAAAACTTGAGCTGAGTGTACAGAGATTTCTCATATAGCCCCTGCCCCTAGACATGTATAGTCCCTCCCCATTATCAACATCCCTCACCATAAAAAAAATTGTTCCAAATGATGAACCTACACTGATACCTCGTTATCACCCAGAGCCCACAGTTTACGTTAGGATTCACTATTGGTGTACATTCTATGGTTTGGGCAAATACATAGTGACATGTCTATATATGAGTAGTTTCACTGCCCTAAAAATCACATGTTCTTTTCTTATTCATCCTTCCTTCCCCTCATTTGTTAGGTTTTTTTATTTTTTATTTTTTATTTTTATTTTTTATTTATTTTTTTTTTTACAACCTCCAGAGTGGCATATATTCTCAACATGCTTCCTAATTTATTTTTTAATTGTATGTGTTTCTTCCATCATTACTGATTTAAGTTATTTAAAATTCAAAATTATTTATTCTCTTCTATTTATTTTCTGCTATAAGATAGCATCTAAGACAGCAAATTAAGAATATTTATTAATTGGATTTTAATGAAAACATACACTTTAATGGGGATATTTAAAGAAAACCTTTATAATAAGCCAAAGAGCCATTAACAAAGTAAACAATGATTTCTTAATTTGTTCTGCATATAGATCTGGATTTTACTTATTGAAGGTTTTCATTTTACAACATAATACATTAAAATAAATAAAATAGGAAACAAAAGGTTACAAATATGCTCTTAGGTTAGATATCTAAAAAAAAAAAGAGTTGTGTATTTGAGATGATTTTACATATCATATAATCTATCTACTTCTGTTCATCCTGTCCCAGATATTTGTAAAAGAACTTGGTTGGACTTTGAGGGCAGACCACAGTTAAAATCCTAGCTTCACGAACTGGATGATTTGGAGCAAGATATTTAGCTACCATAAACTTCCATTTTTTCTACTACCCTTAGAGTTACTCTGTGTGAGGACTACATGCAATAGTGTATGCAAAGTGTAGCATATAGAACCTGTATGAAGAGAAGCCACGACCCAAAAATGATAGCTTCAGAATTCTTACACTGGAATCTCTGTGGTATCCTGAATAAAGTGCCAGTTCTCCGCAAAGCCTGACATTAACAATGATAGGACTCTTCACTTATTTCTCCTTCCTTATAATAAATCCCCATCAACTGAAGGGGGTGGAGAAAGAAACTGTTATGTAGAAACTTCCTTTCTCTGAAATACCAGCAAAGCAGAGAGGACACTCACTGGAAAACTAATGATAAGTACAGCAAAGTCATAATCTAGGTAACTATTTTACCTTTTTTACTGGAAAAATACAAAATAGGCTAAATAAAATAATATATTATCACTAATAAGTATAATATTAACTACTAATAAAATACTTTTCATAGGCCACTTATTTTTTATGTAGAGTGATACACTCCCTACAGATTTTTAGAAGAGAGAAAGTGGCATTGTAAAGATTAGTCCATGATATTAAATCAAGAAGAATTTCAAATTCAGTCATACATTTTTTTCTCTACCCACATGCAACCCTCTAAGGCTTGTGGTAAGGACAACTCCTCCTTTTTCCTAACAAGAACTTCCCACTCTTCTTAAGGCTCCCCATCCCCAGTTGCTTACGTTATCTGCTCTACTTGAAACAGCCTGATGTCAGACATTTCTAACCTAAAGTTTTAATGAGATTTAAATAATTGCCATACTTTACTACTACTAAAGGTGCTTGTATTTACAATATTATCTCTAAATATTGAATGAAAAATTATTTTCTCCCCTCTCTGTGAAGAAATAAATATTTGTCAGTAAGCAGAATCGAATAAAAAGATTTCCAGTTAACTTCCTGACATGGTACCAGATTTACAGATGCTCCTATTTTATCTACAGTCGAAGTCAAATGATGTCATAAACCTGTCCATCAACTCACACTTTAGATTCACTTCTAAAAGAAAGAAATAGAATTCCCAAAAGAGAAACACTTTTGATAGCTTCTCATGAAATATAGCACTTCTTTGGCTGATACACAGCCATAGTGTGCTGTTTCTGTGAACTGTCATGGGTTTGAAAATTAGTGGTACTCTGGGAGATTAATAAACATCATTAGCTGCAGTAAAACAGTTTGGACCATTGTATTTAGAAGAATGGCCTCTTGATATCAATTATTTTATAAATATGAAACATGAATTGAGCACATGTTTGTAACAACTTATTTATCAATCTGCATAAATAAATAAGCAAATAAATACCCAGCTGGATTTAATTTTTATAACAACAATAGTCCTCAAAATCATGTCCCAAATTTTATTTAAAACTGATTCAATGTTTAAAATCTAATAGCCTGATGATTGGGTACACATGTTTTGAAAACTAGCATAAAGTACCTTCTCTTAAACACTAGGTCCTCTTCCCAGTCCTCTTAATACTAAGATTCACACTGGGATAGATATTTTGTAAAAGAGATATCTAGAAACTTTGCAAAAAAGTTTCATTGGCCAGGTCTGCTACTTGGTCTAATGCCTTGACGTCTCACAAGGACAGATTTATTATCCATGGAGGGAGGGAAGGAAATATATTTTAAAAATACAGACAACTCAAACATAGGCAATTTGGAGTGGAAATATGCTAACTTTCTTAACATAGTAAACCCTTGAAAAATGATCCTATTTGAGGGAAAGTTTAGCCTAAGTTATGAATAAAAAAAAGTTAGACTATATTTAAAGGCATTTAAAGGCATTTAGAGCAAAAAAGTTAGACTATATTTAAAGGCATTCCAATAAACTAGCAATTTATCCAATGAGAACATGAGATGTGTGGGTGATGCATTGTTTTAGTTACTCATGAAAATGGTTTATCAAATTAAGCTAATGAAATAGAAATTTAAACCTATGAAAGTATTAAGTTGTGTACCAATCAAACAAAAGTAAACATGTTTTGTCTATTTCCCCCTTCTCCTGAAACTGTATTTTTTATTGTGTGTTAACCTTTTGTCAATATTAAAAATCTTATATTGCTTCACATACTCTTCTTTGTGGAATTTTACAACTATAGCTGCTCACCTTTCTTACTTGAAACTCTCTCAAATCTTTGATTTCTATGATTCTACATTATAATAATTCCTCACTCATATTTCTGTATTAGCATAAACTCATTTTTCTCAATTCTTATCTGACTCCTATACATTAACAATGCAGGCATTCTACATGACTCAATTCTACCTAACTTCTTCCTTCTATTCACTTTCTCTTTCATGCTCACCAACTTGCACAGGTTTAACTAATATGTTAATATAAATGGTTCTCAAATCGATTGCTGGCTTTAACCTCTATGATGAAGTTAGGCATTGTATAGTTAGTGGCTTCCAAATTTCCCGATAGAACAGTCATCTCACTAGACTTAAATCTAGTCTAATTAATCTTCTAGTCTCAAAATAATTCACCTGATATTTTTATTTCTGTTCATTATAGTATGCTTTTTTTCTTTTATCCATCCACTATGCATAAAACTTCAGAATTGTCCCTGACTCCTCTCTCTGCCCAGCTCTGGCATTTGGTTACCTGCCCAGCTCTATATCTCCCCTAATACAAGTTTTCAAATTCAGCTTTTCATTTTGTTCCATTGTCATCATCCTGGATGAAGTTCTTATATCATTATGTTTTGTAATTTTCCTGTTTCTATCTGCCCTAGTAAATTGCCTCCTATTTATATCCACTAGAATTTCCTATTGCTTACAAAATGAAATGTAACCATTAAAATCCTCTTAAGTATGTCCCAATTCGGTGTCTTGAATTTTTTCACATACGCAGTCCCAAGCTAAATTAAACAGACTCCTTTTCAGAGTCATCATCTTTGCCATCCCCCACCCCAAAATGACAACTGGGATTTCCTTTTCCTAAACCCAAACTCAACCTCTACATTGCCTGATACTACTTCAACAGTCGAATAAATTCCAGTTCCTTCATAGAACTCCCTTTCACCTGATCTCCATCCCAGTTGGAGTTGATCTCCTCTTGTCCCAAATGCCTATCCTAATTTCTCTACATGATTTTCAGCATCTGAGCACATCTACTACTGAACAGTGAATACTCTGCCATAATATGATGTCAACAATAATTTGATAAAGACTGCTTAATAAACAGTCTCCAAAAATACTGCTTTAGCCCTTATTTCTAGCCAAATTAAATGCCAATCATCTTTAAATTGCCTAGCAAATGGTATACATATTGCTGATTTCCCAATGATCCAATTCCAAATTAGTATCTGTGTTAATGTGGGTTTATTATAGCATTACACAATTCCAGTTAAAAATAAATATGATCATTTGTTCTTCTGGATGATTTCAAAATTAATCAGGTACAAGCCTTTATTTATCCTCAAATGGTAGAATTATGATGCATGTTTTTAAACTGTTTTAATCTTCTTGTTTTAGACAACAGGAACAAAGATATCATTCAAGAGGACTTACATTGTGTCACTCAAAATCATTTCAAATGAAGGCCACAAATTTCACTTTGCAGAATCCAAACATCTGTTCCCCCCTAAATATAACCCATGAATTATATTTCTGTAAGTCTATATCTTTTATTAAAGGATACAGACTGGAACAGAACTCCCTGGGTATTAAGAACATCTATCCTGCAGCATTCTGTCTTTATAATGTCATGTAGATTTTCCATTTAAAAAATCCTTAATTTAAATTATTTAGAAATAATGTATAAAATAGCTCCCGGTGTTTAAATTTAGACCTCTTCAAGAAGTTTAATCTAAAACTACTCCTTAACTTCTAAGTATTTTCATTTGATGAACAATTCGAGTGGTTTTTTAAATTTCATCCTGTTCTAAGCTTTTTTTTTTTTTTTTTTTTTTTTTTTGAGACGGAGTCTGGCTCTGTTCCCAGGCTGGAGTGCAGTGCCCGGGATTCTCAGTCACTGCAAGCCTTCCGCCTCCGGTTTACACCATTTTCCTGGCTCAGCCTCCGGGAGTAGCTGGGATACAGGCGGCCCACCACGCCTCGGCCCGGCTAGGTTTTGTATTTTTAGTAGGACGGGGTTTCACCGTGTTAGCCAGGATGTCTCGATCTTCCTGAACCTCTGATCCGCCCGTCTCGCCTCCACAAAGTGCTGGGATTACAGGCTTGAGCCACCGCGCCCGGCCTCCTGCTTCTAAGTCTTAACAATTTATTCCTCTAAGGAAAGCAAAAGTACTGTCAGTGGTCATGTCATTCTCAACAAAAATGTATTCTAGTACCATTCACTCTTGTATACAATTCAGTAAACTGAGGTCTATGTTTTAGCTGTTTCTAAAGAAGGACAAAAATAATATTGACAGTTGGTTATCTTACTGATAAGACAGTCCCCATGACATACATATTGAAGATATTTTATTTTGAATGTCTTCATTCAAAAGTCACACAGTCAACTGAATGACTGTGAGTTACAGACAGCTTTATATTTACTCACATACTTTCATCCAGCCACTGTGAAATTATGAAAAGAAAATAGTGATTGAATTATTTTCTGTCTAATTACATGGCTAAGTTAAAGTTTATTCAAGTTTGGAGTTTTAATTTCTGATGGATTCTTCCCTCATTGCTATCGTAATCCTCCCACCACATTGCATATTTTCAAATCATCCAGTTTATTTTTCCTCTTGCTGATAATATAAGTCTCCTCCCTGTGTTTCTTGTTACTCTACAGATGTCAAATAATCTTTATCCTCTTTATTAATACGTAAGTTGCCAATGCCATACATATCATTGAGATTATTTTTCCAGTTTGCAGGTGTGATGGACAGTACAAAATCAAACACATAATTGTGCCCTTCAGTCTTTAAAATGTCCATGTTTTATGGAAGCTTTGGAATGTGTTAATGATTCTGATTTCTAGATATAACAACTTATCTTACTGAATATTAAGGAGGCAGCATTAGGGAAATAAAGTATTAAATATTAAATAAAGTATCAACTAATAAATAAAATATTTATTAGCTAATAGACACTTTAAAGACATGGTCTTGTTTGATACTCGAAGAACCAAAGAGGTACACAACCTTGTCTAAGTTTGAAAAGAGGAAAACCAAAATCATCGAATTAAGGATATTTCTTAAATTCTTGTAAGCAGAAAATTATGCAAGTTGATTTTGAACCCAAGACCAATTTCTGTACTTGCACTCTTTCCACCATATTCAGATAAATAATTTAAGAATTTAAGAGAAGTCTTTTAAAAAATCGTACACTTAGTGGAGAAGCAATGACAACACTTCCACCACCTATTCTTATCAGTCACCTATCTGAGCAGATAGTTTACGTAACTGTTTTCACAAGAGAAGGGGAATGGGCTACGATGCTATAGGCACAGCTCAATGTCTGGCCTTTGGTCTCTATGTCTTTTGATATAGAAGCCACTGAGAGTTTGCCTACATTCCCAGAGGCTCAAAGTGATAGCTTCCCTGTCCTTATGCCCATGTAGTAGCACACAACTTCTAAACAGAGGAGTTAGGAGATCACCTGTTTCAAAAGGGATATCTGAATTATTATTGCCTTAGCCCACAAAGATATCTCACCAGTGCATTGAGCAAAGTCAGTTCAGATGCTCTAAATACAAAAAACACTTGGGAAGCAAGAGCCAAATGTAGTACCAAATACTCTCTCCAAATAGTTACATTATAATAATTTCAAAAAATATGTACACATCAGGTATTGTTCTAAGTACTGTGAGAAATGCATACACAAACAATATGCAAATACTTCCCTGAAGGACCCCCCCAAAAAATGAACACCTAATATGCCTAATATGAAGCAGTTAAATATGACTAAAAGAGAATTTAAGACATGTTCATAAATTGCACACCATCGGTACTCTGGGTTTCCAAAAATCAATTGGTCATCTTTTAAGTAAGTTCTGGTATTAAAGAAATTTAAAGACAGCATTTGCTAAGGAGTTCCTGGGGTTGCATATATATCATGGCACAAATATTAATTTGTCAACAAATATGTGCTGCTTCCTGGGCTTGGCACTATTCCTCCAAAGAGAACTAGATACAGCCTAATCCTCAAGAAAACATGAACAAATCAGTAATGTCTTATAAAATAGTACAAGTTCTAGGTTAGGCCTTATAAAGAACAGTCCTAAAAGACACAAAGGAGAACGGTCAAGTCTTCTGTGTACATGACAACACCTCAAACATTCACCAAGCCGTAAACATAGTGCTAGTCCGTGGGTTGCCAGGAAGAATACCAAGAGAACTAGAAACAAGGTAGAGATAAAGGGATTAAACTGCATGAAAAGTTAAAAGGTCTAGTGGCATATTTACTTTTTCAGCTAATGCTTTAGATTTTATAATATAAAATAAATCCAAGGGTATCCCAAATGTTTATTCCTAATATATTTTCAAGTCTTTGTTTTCCAAATTAAAATGTAGGCTCATGATCAAAGACATCCAAGAATGTGATCATATAAAATCGCAATTTAAAAGTGTTAAGTTCTGTTTATGATTATAAATTTCACAATATCTTTTCCTTCAAAATGATTTTCTAACATAATCAAATCTACTTATTTTAACAACAAATTTTGAAGTTAAATACTATTCATTTCTACATATTTAGTGACCTACAGGGATAAATAAGAATGCCATTAATGCCAATAAGTATATGTTCTTTTCCCTAAAACAGTATGTTTAAAGATGTTATTTGATGTTATACTGCATTGAGGTTTTCACCCACTGGCAGCTGTGTATTATCTGATGGAGCAGAATGGGTGATGTGATAAGGAAGAAAATGATTCTGACAGGAGCATATGCTTCCAGGTCTGTAACAAATATCGAGGGTGTGTGGGCATAGCAACATTTGCTATGGAATATTAAAGGATTAAAGACTGAGTTTCTTTAATTTGCTGAGCAATTCACACCAATCCTACAGCATACTTTAAGCAGAACTGTCAGAATAGTGAGAAATTTTCCATCACTTACAAATGAATCAAATGAATATCCACTCCAATTCACTACATTACCCACAAAGAACTCATGTATGTATGTTTCTGCAGAGGTATAACAAGAAATGTTTTTGTCCTATCTTCTTTCATCCTTTCCTTCATCATTTAGTGGTACTTATTAAATCTTTTTTGCTTCAATAGAAAATACACATATGGATGATATGATGTTGCTCAATAGACAACAGAATCCCATTAGTAGGCAGAAGTTGCACTTGCTTTTTTATGTAGGCCAGTAACTGACAGGAAATTTTTAAATTATTTATACATTTACTAAGTTCTTCAAAAGTTTTGTAATTTGCACATTTTGGTTCACTTTTGAAGATATGGTTTCTACCTTTGGGTAATTTAAGTGACAGGCTGTGTATCCGGTTTCTTCAACAGCTTAAAAGCAAACAAGAAAACAGAAAACTTGTGAAGAAATAAAATCTCAGACATTTTTTGGTACCAGAGAGATAATTGGGAAAAAAAAGTAAAGACTCAAGAACTGATTTTATATATGCATCAAAAATAGCAATTCTTAAAATAATAATTTTGTTGTGTTTGCAGATTACTAACTCAAAAGTGATTATTTCAAAACCTGTATTATGTCACATAATAACAGAAAAGATTAAAAGAGAAATATCAACCTACAGAATATGTTTATGAGAATTAAACTGTGCCAAAACTCTTGGCAATTTAAAATTGATGTAAATGTCTTAATTTACATTTCTACCCAATCTCTCTAATTTCTCTGACCTTTGCTCTCACTAATCCTCAACCTGATCAAGGAGCTTTAGACAGTTTAGTGTATTTACTCAGCCTTCACACCTCTTTTTTAAAATGTATTCTGCAGAACCGCTCCCTGTAAGTACTCGCAATACTCTCCCCTCAACTTCTCTTCTTGACATTCTGCATGCCCAGCTGAGCTTATCAACTCCTCCAGCATAATGCCATGGTCTCTGAGCCACAGTCATTGTACTCTTTCCGCTGAACTTGTGTAGCCTATGAATCTTAGGATGTGTTAAATCTAATCCTAGGATAAGCAGTGGTGGCTCTAAAATATCTATTTAGGTGAAAATGAGGGGGTGGCAAACCGGGAATATAAAAATATAGTTTAGGAGGATTTGAAATAAAACTGTTTCCTTAGCTAGCATGCTGTTTTTGCTTAGAGTTTAAATTACTAGTGAATAAAACATAGCAATGTGTCCTAAAGATATTTATTCATACTTCACATAAGATTACAAAAACATTTGTGTGGGCAGAAATTCTCATAAGCCACCCCTTGATACTTCTATATTAGACAACAACCGTGTTATTCTTCTGTTACACATAAAGAAAGGCCACAACCACAATATGTACATAATAAACCCAAATAAGCATTCATAGACTGAATGAAGAAATTACTCTCAGAGTTGGTCAGGTAGCCTAGTAATACATTCCCTGAATCATATCTTTTCCTTCATGTACATAAAATATTTTGTATTTTTGTATGTATGTGGACAATTGTTTTTAAAGGTCTATTTCTCCAACTACACTAAATGTAACATGGC
This sequence comes from Rhinopithecus bieti, assembly GCF_001698545.2. NCBI lineage: Eukaryota > Metazoa > Chordata > Mammalia > Primates > Cercopithecidae > Rhinopithecus > Rhinopithecus bieti. The sequence continues at coordinate 95,137 of NW_016813147.1, forward strand.
CAGGGATCACATCTATCTCTACTTCCCATTATATCACCATTGTCTATCTAACACAGTGTCTGCAACTACAGTGAACTCCCTAAATATCTATTGAATAAATGAATGGATAAATATCACAGCTTTAATAAATAAAGACACTGCATCGTAGTCTCAGTCTATATGTGTCTGTTCCTTGAATATTTTATTGTTTGGAGCACCTCAATATCATGAAAATGCAAACAAATTGGAAAAGATCCAGAAAAAATCAGGAAGGGTGGGAATGATTAAGGAAATGGAAAGCCTAATGTGTAAGAGAAGATTTATAAAGGGAAGTATCTAAAACTTGGCTAGATTACAGCTATGAAAAAACATGACATATTCCACACATCCTTGAAGGTAAAGTGAGGACTTAGTTTGATCAGTATAGTAAGAGGAAAAGGAAGAGCCACGGAACTCAGGCTGGGCTCACTGGTCTTACAAACCTCAGCTGCTTTCAAGAAATAAGCCACATAGCGACGTAGTAAGAACGCTTGTCGACATACTTTCAACCATCAGGAGCCCCTGAGGTCACCTAGTGGCTTCTCATGAGATCAGAGTTCAAGGGTTATTCTCTGGCCTATAGCCTCTCTCCAGAGACCCATGCTGGTCCTGGTAGGTAGAAGCTCCCAGTCTCATAATTGTTTGCTGCAAAACAAATATCCAAGGGAAATCTATTAGTTTCCTATACTATTCATTCTTTGAGTAAAAATTATATATCAGACTTAAAAAAAACTAAAGGTACTTAAGACTTACAACCCCCATCACACTGAAAACTGTAATTCCAAGAAGTTCCAAGAAAAGTAATGAGTTGAAACATTTTAAGTACTAGTACAGTGTCAGATGTACTATAGGTTTAGGAAAAAATTAGCAGTGGCTGATGACATTAACAAATTTACACTGAATTTTAAAACATGCATTGAAAGAAAATCATGCCTAGGATCAATATAAATGTCTGCAAGTTATAAACTCAAACATCCTAGAATACTCAGAATTAAAACTTGATGAAATCTTAGGAATAAATACAACTAACATTAGTATGGTGATTAAGTTTTAGAGCTCTCTTATTATGTTTCAACTTGGTTGTCAAGCTACTACGACATTATAGGAGTTTTTCAGACAATAGCCATGTTCTCAACTGCTGTAAAACAACTTAGTGTTCATAAAGTATTTTCACAGTATTAATTTTCATTGCATTTTCTCACCAGTTCTATGAGACATATAAAAATGTATTGTTCATTCTATGTTTATAGATGAAAAATCTAAAACAATTAAAATAGTATGTGACGTGGCCAAGATCACTTGACTGGTTAATGGCATCTAAGATTTGGAGGCAGATTTTCTGGTAGCTAACCCAGGGCTCTTTCCTATGTAATGTCATGCATCAGACTTATTTTGATTTTGCATTTTTATACCCCCCAAAATCAACATTTTTTATGCCACAGATACAGCACAATTTCCTTAGATGCCAATGAGTAGCTTAATGAAAAATAATCTGTATTGATTATCAAAATAGGTAGGTACTGATATGGTTTGGCTCTGTGTTCCCACCCAAATCTCATCTCAAATTGTAATCCCCATGTGTGGAGGGAGGGATTTGGTGGGAGGTGATTGGATCATGGGGGCAGTTTCCCCTGTGCCATTCTCATGATAGGGAGTTCTCACAAGATCTGATGGTTTAAAAGTGTGGCACCTCCTCCCTCAATCTCTCTGTCCTGCCACCACATAAGAAGTGCCTGGCTTCCTCTTCACCTTCCACCATGATTGTAAGTTTCCTGAGGCCTCCCTAGCCATGTGGAATTGTGAGTCAATTAAATTTCTTTTCTTCATAAATTACCCAGTCTCAGGTAGTATCTTTAAAGCAGTGTAAAAACGGACTGATGCAGTCACACATGCAAAATTGTATGTTTATCTCTAGCTCCACTACAGATACATATTACTGAAAATGCATAAGCATCCTATGTGATACAATCATAATTTGGATTTAGACAACAGTCATTTCTAAATTCTGACCTTTATGCATATTAGAAGATAAGCAGGTGTTACATTTTGTGACAAGAACTTGATGTAATAAGCATGATGCTTGTTTTCTGCTTTGCTATTTTCCAAATTAATAGTTCTTTCCCTTAAAACAATTTTATAAAAGAAAAATTCTGCACTTAAGCCAAAACAGTAGTCCACTGTTATCTTGTTGTCAGTTGTATTCATGTTTATTATTGACCAAAGCAAATTCCTTGGTGTTGGGGGAAAAACCGCTGAAGAACAGTACTATGGCATAGTTGAAAGAAGATTATAATGAATGTAGAAGGACTGAACTTCTCATATTTAGTATACCTAGACCTTATAATCTTGAGAAAATTCCCCCTGCTGTGGGTCTCTGTCTCATTCCTCATAGAAAATGAACCCAGAAAACTTCCAATAGCTTTCTCGAATCTAAAAGTTTTAGTTTGTAGAAATTAACCATGTGTCAGAGCAAGAAATTGAGAAAGTTACAGCAACTTTAAAAAAGTTTAATATGAGAAACTAATTTGATGGGCGGATCACGAGGTCAAGAGATTGAGACCATCCTGGCTAACACGGTGAAACCCCGTCTCTACTAAAAAATACAAAAAAACTAGCCAGGCGAGGTGGCAGGCTCCTGTAGTCCCAGCTGCTCGGGAGGCTGAGACAGGAGAATGGCCTAAACCTGGGAGGTGTAGCTTCCAGTGAGCTGAGATCTGGCCACTGTACTCCAGCCTGGGCGACAGAGCCAGACTCTGTCTCAAAAAAAAAAAAAAAAAAAAAAAAAAAAAAAAAAAAGAAAGAAAGGAAGAAACTAACTTAGGGAAGGCAAAGAAGAGATGGAGTAGGGAGCCCTTGTGAGAGAAAAATTAGTAAGATGTGGAATTGCCTGTACTTGAAGAGAGGAAGTTGAAGGAGTCAAATATAACTCTCAGGTCTTATGCCAGAGAAGTTAGGAAATGATAATGTGAACATTTTGAGAGTTGATGTGGGGGAGAACAAAAGTTCAACTTTGGAGAAAATGACTTTAATATGTTTCACATTCACATGGCAGAAAATAGTTGGAACTGTAATATTCTAAAACTCAGAAGTGATGCCAGGACCAAGGAAACAGCTTTAGGAATTGTATAGATTTGAGAACTGAACCTATAGAGGAACATGAGTCCTCCAAAGGGAAATTATACTTAGAAAGAAGAAAAGATCCAAAATGGTGGTCACGGGCCAAGTTCACTCCAACAGGAAGATGGAGCAGCAAATGAGACTGATTTGATTTGAAAATTTCTCTGAGGGAAATGTAGAGAACAAACTTTTAGATTGATCAGGTTATCATTATGAAAGCAATGGCAATGAGGTGGTACTGAAGAACAAATTGAAAACAGAATCAAAGACAAAAACCACATGATTATCTCAATAGATGCAGAAAAGGCCTTTGACAAAAGTCAACAGCCCTTCATGCTAAAAACGCTCAATAAATTCGGTATTGATGGAACGTATCTCAAAATAATAAGAACTATTTATGACAAACCCACAGCCAATATCATACTGAATGGGCAAAAACTGGAAAAATTCCCTTTGAAAACTGGCACAAGACAGGGATGCCCTCTCTCACCACTCCTATTCAACATACGGTTGGAAGTTCTGGCCAAGGCAATCAGGCAAGAGAAAGAAATAAAGGGTATTCAGTTAGGAAAAGAAGAAGTCAAATTGTCCTTGTTTGCTGATGACATGATTGTATACTTAGAAAACCCCATGATCTCAGCCCAAAATCTTCTTAAGCTGATAAGCAACTTCAACAAAGTCTCAGAATACAAAATCAGTGTGCAAAAATCACAAGCATTCTTATACACCAGTAACAAACAGAGAGCCAAATCATGAGTGAACTCCCATTCACAATTACTTCAAGGAGAATAAAATATCTAGGAATACAACTTAAACAAAGGATGTGAAGGGACCTGTTCAAGGAGAACTGCAAAACCACTTGCTCTGTAAAGCGAATGGAAGACATCCATGCTCATGGATAGGAAGAATCAATATCGTGAAATGACCATACTGCCCAAGGTAACTCATAGATCCAACTCCATCCCGATAAGCTACCAATGAGTTTCCTTCCCACAGAACTGGAAAAAACTACTTTAAAGTTCATATGGAACCAAAAAAGAGCCCGCATTGCCAAGTCAATCCTAAGTCAAAAGAACAAATGCTTGGAGGCTCACGCTTAACCTACTTCAAGCTATACTAACAAGGCTACAGTAACCAAAACCAGCATGGTACCTGGTACCAAACAGAGATACAGACCAATGGAACAGAACAGAGCCCTCGGAAATAATACCACACACTACAACCATCTGATCTTTGACAAACCTGAGAAACACAAAAATGGGGAAGGATTCCCTATTTAATAAATGGTGGCTGGGAAAACTGGATAGGCCATTATGTAAGAAAGCTGAAAACTTACACCTTAATACAAAATTATTCAAGATGGATTAAAGACTTAAATAGTTAGACTCAAATCATAAAAATCCTAAAAGAAACCTTAGGCAGACCATTCAGAACATTAAGCATGGGCAAAGGCTTCATTACAAAACACCAAAGGCATGGCAACAAAAGCCAAAATTGACAATGGGATTAATTAACTAAGACTTCTGCACAGCAAAAGAAATTATCATCAGAGTGATACAGGCAACCTACAGAATGGAGAAAATTTTTTGCAATCTACCTCATCTGACAAAGGGCTAATACCAGAACCTACAAAGAACTCAACAATTTACAAGAAAAAAAAAAAAACAAACCACCCCATCAAAAGTGAGCGAAGGAGATGGACAAGACACTTCTCCAAAGACGACATGTGTGCACAGTCCAACAGACCATGAAAATGCATGTGAAATGCAAATCAGAGAAATGCAAATCAAAAACCCAAGAGATACCATCCTCACAGCAGTTAGAATGGCAGTCATTTTAAAATCAGGAAACAACAAAGTGCTGGAGAGGATGTGGCCGAAACAGGAACACTTTTTACTACTGTTGGTGGGACTGTAAACTGTTCAACCATTGTGGAAGACAGTTGTGGCGTTCCTCAGGGACCTAGAACTAGAAATATCTATGACCCACCTCCCATTACTGGGTATTACCCAAGGATTATAAATCAATGCCCCTGCTATAAGACACATGCACACATGTGTTTTATTGCCAGCACTATTCACAATAGCAAAGACTTGGAACCACCAAAATGGCCATCAATGAATAGACTGGATTAAGAAAATGTGGCACACATACTCCATAGAATACTATGCAGCCAAAAAAAAAGGATTAGTTCGTGTCCTTTGTAGGGACATGGATGAAGCTGGTAACCATCATTCTCAGCAAACTATCGCAACAACAAAAAACCAAACACTGCATGTTCTCACTCATAGGTGGGAATTGAACAATGAGAACACTTGGACACAGGTAGGAAAACATCACACACTGGGGCCTCTTATGGGGTGAGGGGAGTGGGGAGGGATAGCATTAGGAGATATACCTAAAGTAAATGATGAGTTAATGTGTGCAGCACACCAACATGGCACATGTATACATATGTAACAAACCTGCACGTTGTGCACATGTACCCTAGAACTTAAAGTATAATAAGAAAAAAGAATCATCCTGAATTAGAAAATATGATATAATTTTAGATCATGCATTTTGTAACAGGAATAATTTCTTAAATTGTCGTGCCCCTACACTATTTTAATCTAAGGAAGCCTCAATTTACTCTGCTGTAACATGCAAACATACATTTCTCTAATATTCAATCTAAATCCAACATAAACTTTATTGCCTTAAATCTGCCTACTGGGAAAAAGTCATTATCTTTCATAGGAAATGATTAAATCCTTCTTTCAATGCATATTTTTCAAAGGAATAGGGCCAACACATAGATTAACATAAGTCTACCATGCAAATAAATTACAATTAATTTCTCCATAATAAAGTTTCATCTAAGATCAGTTTTACTAAAAGAACGTGAAACACCCAGCACATTTTACAAAACAGATTCAAACAAATATTCATAAATCTCGGTTACTTTATTATAGTTACTGATACATATGGATAATAGAACAAAGTAACAGCCCTAAAGTACATTTTATACAATCAAATTATTTTTAATATAACACCAAGAGCTTTAATTGCTTGAAAAGTGGCAAAACACTAATTAAATGCATTATCACTCTGCAAAGTCAAACCAATTCCTCAATTATTTTAGAGAAAACAAGTTTATTTTCCATGTACCTTCCCTAATAGCCCCATCACCCTTGCCTACTGTTCTGTTACCATCTGTGTTCTATCCTGTACTTGAAAGGCCTGTTCTCTCCAAACTCCATTACCCAAATCCCACCTGTCATTAAGGTCCAGCTCAAATGCCATACCCCTTCATTATCTCTCCAGAACTTTCTGGCTTGAAGTAATTACTCTGTCCCATTAACCCTAATGTTTATTACCAGCAAATCATGCTCAGTATGCATTAGATTATCTGACATTATATATTATTAAAGTACTATATATAGTACTATATATATAGCTATATATAATTGCTTCACCCCATCCCCCACACTCCCACTAGACTGTAAGATCCTTAAGAGCAAGTTTCATGCCTTACTCTTGTTTGAATCTATTTCAGCACCTAATACATGGTTATATATAGTTGCAATTCAATACTTACATGTTGAGTAGATTTTGATAAGTGAGGACTTATCACTTTGATGACTAGCAGTCCTTTGATGATTACTTGTCAGATAAAAAAAATATGGAGGTAGAATTTAGAAAAAAGATCAATTTCAATAGTTGTATAACTATAGTTCTGTAGTAAAATGCTATGTAGTGTGTTGCAATATAAATAATAGTTAAATATTACGACTGTATATTTTATAAGTCTGACATGGTTCTCTTCTAAGTTACCACTAATTTAAATTGAGTTAGGACTGTCAAAAAATCTGTTATTGTTACCTTTAAGGATTTTATCTTTACAAAGTCACTAAATGTAAGTTAGCAGATAAAAGGGTTTTTTCTCAATTGGTTTAAAGTTTATAATACACATAAGAAAGACATTTACTCCAAGAAAAGTATTAAATCCTTTAGTTAAAATCTGCATTTTGAAATTCTTTTCTTTCCTGAATTTCAACAATGTCATGGGGAAATGAGGGTGGTGAAGAGGAAAGAGAGTTGCTGTTGTGAAATATACATTATTCAACACTGCACCTACATGTATAAATTGATTTGACTATTACAATGCACTTGACCAGTCAAAAAACACCATGGGAACAATGGATTACTAGGCTTGTGCCTAATGTAAAAAAAAAAAAAAAAAAAAAACTGACTAAAGTAGATTTATTTTGCCTGAAAAGACTTGCTTATTGTGTTTGGAACAGAAGGTTGCCATATTTAATAATTCAGAAATTCAAATGATGTCATAAAAAAATAAGAAAAAAATATTATGCAAAAGATCCAATTTTTTTTTAATTGGAGAGGCTTGTAGCTTTATCTATGTTCTCTGACTCCTTATTAATTAATTCTGCCCTGAATCTTTGGCTGCTAAAAGGTTGCTTTATCTTTCATTTTTAAATAAACCTTTGCTTTAGAATAGTCTCATGTTTACAGAAAAAAACAAAGTACAGAGTTCTCATATATCTCACAACTAATTTCTCTATTTTCACATATTACATCAGACATAAATAATGAACAAATATTTACATATTATTATTAACTGAAGTCCATACTTTATTCACATGTTCGTACTTTTTATCTAAAGTCCATTCTGTGTTCCAGCTTGCTGTCCAGGGTACCACATTACAGCTTAGTTAGCATGTCTCCTTAGCTCTGCTTCACATGACAGTTTTCTCAGATTATTTTTCTTCTTGATCACATTCACAGTGTGGGGGTACCAGTCATATACTTTGTAAAATGACCTTAAAAATTAGGATTTATCTGGTGTTTTTTTCATGATTATATTGAGGTTAGGGGTATTGCAGAGGAATAGCACAGAGGCAAATATTACATCATGTCAAGTGTACATACTATCAACATGACATATGACTGTTAATTTTGATCACTTAACTATAATGTTAGTCAGGTTTCTCAAATCATTATTTGAAAGAAATTACTATTGACAGCCTACAGGTAAGGAATGGACATTAATGGCCCACTTCCCTGAGGGTATAATAGCTACACAAATTATTTGGAGTTCCCCCACACCATTTATTGATTGATTCAATACTCTTTATATCAGTATGATCTCATGGATACTTGTATTATACTTTGGGTTTATAACTCAATCCTAGTTTATTATTCAGTTGTTCAATTTGTTCCATCTTTGGCCACTAGAAGCTCTTTAGATTATCTTTTCAAATTCCACCCATGCATTCCTACTCCTTAGTGGCTTTTTCAAGTAGCATAATTCTTTGCTTATATCAGTATCACAAGTGGGGGTTAGAGGTGATAAAGAAATGTATTTGGCTTCAAATAAAGTTTTCTATAGCTACAATTAAATGATAAGACATTTTAAAATAGACTCCTTAATCAAAGGTCACAAATTTGACCATATGCTTTCTACCACAAGAAAGGCACAGCAGAATCATTCTAGTACTAACTTATTTCATGAATCATGATTTCAAATATGAAATTCTAGTACTAATTTATTTCATGAATCATGATTTCAAGTATGATATTATATGCCCCAAAATAATTTCCCATTGTCAATTTCATATGTTAAGTAAAATATCTTGTGTAATGTTTAAGGCAAAATAAATTTTTCTCTTTGAAAAAAGACCATACCGAAGCATTAAGTGAAAACCTTTTAGTTATTATACTCAGCTTTCCATGAGATAGTTATGTTTTAAAAGTTAATATTAAAATACTAATTTTCATTGGCTTTCAGTTGATTCGTATATGTATATATATCACATATATGTCTTTAAGTTGCTTTTCACGAATTATATAAATTAGTTCTTTGGGATAAATAACAACAATCCTAAACTTCTCTATTTAAAACTTAATAGTTTAAAACAATTTTACAAGAATGTAGAAGTCTATATTTTAAGTGCCACAGAACTCTCCGAGAAGGCAGCTATCAAAATAGCTAAATAAAAGGATAATTAATAAAAAGAGGAAGACATTCATTCTAGGAATCTTCTGTGATTGATCTTATACAGATCTTCTATCTACATATACACAGTATTTGTTTATAATTTTATGTTAAGCTTATGTTATGAACTCAAAGTTTTGCAAGAATGAAATACAGAATATTTATTTTATTAATTACACAAGTATTAATATAATGTCATTTATTAGATACAACTTAAGAAAATTTGTGCCCTCTTCTACAACTTAGAGTTAATATTAACTGTATTTTTAGTCATTATAGATAAATTGAAAGCCAATTTTATCAATTGATAAGATTTTTCAATATCACAAATGCTGAATGTTTATTAATATATTTTAGAGTACAATAAAAATATTTGTGGAATTTAAAATAAGAAAGTACAGAATAAATGCATTTTCAATAAGATATACATGGGCTGGGTGTAGGGGCTTACTCCTATAATCCTAACACTTTGGAAGGCTGAGGTAGGAGGATTGCTGGAAGGAAACCAGGAGTTCTAGGCCAGCCTGGCCAATATAACAAGACCATGTCTCCCTAAAAATTTTTAAAAATTAAAAATAAAAATAATAATATATGCATGCATATATAAGTACTTACTATATGTTGTATGTAGGTGGCACGTAACTTCAGGATTCTCAACTATTGCTACTTGGAAAATATATATAAGTGGCAATATGGTTTCCTGGAAAATATGACTTTGATGACCCTGCTGGAACCAGTATTCTCACTACTACTCTGAATTTTATCACATATAGCTTGTAAGAAGCATACTGCCACATACTTATGGATAATGTGTAGAACCCATCTTATATCAAGTCTGATAGTAGCTTGGCCCCCAATTCAGTTGTAGTATGAGATCAACTTTTGTCCCTTAAGATATCCTAGGCCAGCCAAGTCCTTTCTCTCATTCTGTCTGCTAGTCACATTATGTCTATTACCCATACAAACCTTTGTTGGCTGTTCCTTCCCTAAACACACTAGATCTCATAATGAGAATTATCCAGAACACTCATTCTCTAGCCCCACTGAGTCACTAGTGATCCTTGATTCAAACACATCCAAAAGCCAAAACCCAAATGTGGTTCGAGCCTACCATCTGAATTCTCTCTATACACACAGGCATGCTGAACTAGTAGAGAAAAATAATCACACAATTATGCCAAAGATAGCAAGACAAAGTTATGTTCTTCAACATCCACCCTATTTTTTCAAACTGGACTGTACCTTTTGACCTTTCCCCAGATGATTCCAAGGTATTAAATCACCTTTAGCTTCACAAAGAGCCAAGTAAAGCTAATATGATTTGAAGGCCATTTCTATAGCTCCCATCACCCACCTGCATCCAAGCAGTCTGTTCATTTCCTTCCATTGTGAACAATTATGTTATACCATTAGACATAAAAACTTAAAGCGGCCGGGCACGGTGGCTCAAGCCTGTAATCCCAGCACTTTGGGAGGCCGAGATGGGTGGATCACGAGGTCAGGAGATCGAGACCATCCTGGCTAACACAGTGAAACCCCATCTCTACTAAAAAATACAAAAAACTAGCCGGGCGAGGTGGCGGGCGCCTGTAGTCCCAGCTACTCGGGAGGCTGAGGCAGGAGAATGGCTTAAACCCGGGAGGCGGAGCTTGCAGTGAGCTGAGATCCGGCCACTGCACTCCAGCCTGGGCGACAGAGCGAGACTCCGTCTCAAAAAAAAAAAAAAAAAAAAAAAAAAAAAAAAAAAAAAAAAAAAAAAAACTTAAAGCATAAAAATTCAATAAAGTCATTTCAGTGTGAATATACTTCAATCTAAATACCATGAATAAATGGTTGATGTCAGGTCCTTTTCTGTTTTAATACAAGATAAGCTCAAGAGTGAAAAGGGAAATGCTGTGAGAAAAAGTTGGTGAGCAAACCAAGGAATATCACACTTCACAACTTTTCCAAGACTCAATCCTGTTGGTCATTGACTAGATCAAGACAAATATGGAACTGTCCACTGCAGTTGTGTGCATGTATTCCTGCTTCACATGATTTATAAAGGATGTGAGTGCATGTATGTGTATGTGTATATGGCTAAACTTTATATAAAGAAGCTTTATTCTCATATTTATTTTTGAGATACCACTGTACTTCAAATTTTCACATACACTTTGTCACTTAGCTTTTTCAGTATGACCTGCTTTTTCATCATGAATATTGCCTATGAAATCTTCAGGAAATCAACCATATTTTAATATATGTCTTATAATTACATAAAGAACAATATAGACATAACTTGAACTAGACAAATACACACACATATGCATAAGCAAATCTATATACACCTTATATTTTTGTTGATCAGATACATTAGAGATTGTATTAAGTAAAATATATCCATAATTATACTATTAAAATATTTTTTATTTGTATTTCTGTACAAGAAAATCAGGAGAAAAATTTTAACATGTTCAGAGCAAGATATGTTTGGAGCATGTCTTAGAACAAGACACTTAGGCCACTTAGATAAATGATAATGGAAGGAAACTAAATCAAAAGGAGGTAGAAGATATAAATGCTCTGGAAGGAATTTGAAATAAAATCAAGGAAAGAATAGAAGGGCTAAAATAACCAGAGAATATTTGCAGTCTCAAGATAATGGGATATGAATTATAAATAAGTTCTAAGAGAATGCAAAGTAAAGGAATGGTCATTTACATGTTGAAAGATTTGTGGGAAATCTTAACCTTGAATGGAAATATATTCAAATACAATCACGACAGAGGAAAAATGGGCAGAGGTTGTGATGACACATTATAGAAGAAATGGACATGCAGCATGATCCTTGAGAGGTAGTTAATTATTACCTATCACCTGTCAATCAGCTATCTATCCAGCCATCAATCTATCTACCAGCAGTCCATATATTATATAATCCAACTAATACTGGTGGAAAATGATTCAAAAATTTTTTCAGCAGTTGCTTCATTATAACTTTAATTTGCCAGGTATTCAGTTCTATCTTCACAGATGCCTGAAACATGTGGCTAATTCCTATTTGCCTTTGAATTCTGAGTTCAACTCCCACATCTTCATAGAGGCTTTTCCTAACCCCTTGGATTAGATTAAACCCCTAGCTCTCCCCTTCCACATATTACCCTGTAGTCTTCCTTTGTTATTAGTGATAACCTCTCATACTTGTTTTCTGCATGTTTTCCTCACAAGATTGGAAGCTCACAAAAAATGGAGTGATATCTGACTTCTTCACTGCTCTACTCTGGTTGAGCAGTGGCTGGCACACACTAGGTGATGAAGAACCTGTATTGAAGCAAATTGCCTATCTGTACAGCCTTGTCTAAAGGCAACAACTAAATGCAAAAGGGCTGGAGCCTTGAAGGAAATCTGAGAAGCAGTGTGCATACATGTAGGAAAACAATCCAAAGAGAAAAGAAACAGAGACCTTCAAAAGGGGTATTAAGTGCCACTAAGGGGTTAAATTAAATAAATTCTGGGAAGTGTGTGTTATATTTAAAAAGAAGGAGGTTAAATGACTTTTACTGTTTACTTATTTGGCTTGTTTAATTTCATTTTGTTGTTCTGTTTTGTTTATTTCTTCAAGGTAGGACTTGAATGAAAGGGTTATAGAAATGGTAATACAGGATTAAAGAGTAATGACAAGCAAGAGAGAGAAAGAGAGTGAGTGAATGTAAGTTCCCCTTTCTTAAAGTCTGGGAAGGTCAAAGGTAAACCAAGGAAGTAGCAAACATAACTGAGAGCCAAGGGTTTGTTTTAATTTAAATTAAAATGTTTTGAGCATGTTTCTTACAGAGAAAAAATTTAAATTTAAATTTACTCAAGTTAGAAGGATAAATGAAATGTATTTTTAAATTATCCTTTATTACAGCATAGTCTGATCTTGAAGACTGTTGATACCTACCTCATCTTTCCAAAGATTAAACACACACACACAAAGACACATACACACACACAAATACAATAATGTTAAACAGAGAAGTTTCAGTAGCAGTTTCCCAAATTCTCCAGTATATCTGTTTCTTTATAATTCTGTTTGGGGTTTGGCTTCCTTGGGTTATTTATATAGCTCTGCAGTCCAAATAAGTGAGGGCTAATTATGAAATAATTGTTTTGGATGCAGTGATTCCCTTAGGTGAAATATCCTGCTATCAGACCACAAGAAACCAGAAGGAATAGTCTCAGAGGTACAACAGTACCATAGTTAATGGAGGAACTTCTTGGGCATCTGCTATCTGAAACCATCTGCATTGTTTCTTGCCTTTCTCAGTTGCCTTTTCTTTAGGAGACTCAAAGTCTAATAATAACCCTCCTAAATTTTACCAAGCAATTGTAATCCATTATTATTATAATGAACTCCAATTTATAAACTAATACACAACATTTATATAGTGGTGGATTGTAACCTAGTGACAAACATTGACCTTTTTGTGTAATAACTGTGTCTCTCCTCAATATTTATGGCTAAAGTTTTAGAGCCTCCTTCTATTTTCATGCGCTTCCCAATGACTTCATCATGAGTACAGCTCTTCTTTGCTATTTTCATTTAAATAGTCTGTTCATTTTGGTACTTAAGCACTACCATTCAAAAGGATACAGAAACACATAATGAAAGGAAATTAAAAGTATTTTTAGGAAGAATGTTTTCATTGGTTCTTGTAGTGTTCTGGAGTATTAAACTTAAGCACAGTCTAAAGTTTTGTTTCTTTTTTACATGTCTTCCTGAATAGGAACATTTCTATTTTCAAGATTTGCCCTTAACTCTTTACTGTCAAATATTTACCATTTTGGAAAAACAAAGGAGCATCTGAAGTAGTTAGGTTTTAACACATAGGATCTAATCCAACATTATGAACTAGAAACAAAGCTCCCAGAAAACTGTAGCCAATCTTTGACTAAAAAAGGCACAATTTCCCACTGTAGAATATCACCTAAATAACTAGAATTCATATACCCAGAACAAAAAACATGTATAATTCCTAAAAGTGTATAAATTTTAAAGTCTGAGAAAATGACAAAATCATTAGATCAGTATATGACTGAATACCTCTGGGACAAAGCATAGTGGTTAAGATATTGGACTCTGAGCCAGGTTTCTGTGTTCAAATCTTAGTTTCTCCATTTATAAGCTATCATTATAACTCCCTAACTTTTCCATAGTTCAGTATTCTAACCTGAAATAGGAAACAAACAGTACCTGTCATAGGGTTGCTCTAAGGACTCAGTGAGGTAACAGAAATAAAAACACCTGGACTAGCACCTGGCACCTAGTTAGAACTTAGCAGGTAATACTGCATTTGGAACACTTTCTGTAGAATATCTCACTGATTGTGTTGCTTTTCCCCTGTGTGATCAGTTAAAACAATGTTTCAGCAGGAAAACTTCCCCCAACTAAATAAATGTAAAAGTAACTATGATGGAGAATGCTTAAAATCTCTACTTAATTTGGGCATTTAAGACAACATAGAAGCATGCATTTCAATAAAAATGACTGACAGTATTTCTAGTCACACAGCATATTCTGTGAACATTCTAACGCAGATGAAGTCATGAAACCATCTCATGTCTATTTATTGATTATGAAAGAATTTAAATATGTGAGTGTTAGACTGGCTTAAATAATTGATAAAAAATTGTACTTTCAGTACAAAAAGTAGATATTTAAAAAATCACATTTAATAAAATTGTTTCTTGGGAGAAATGCTATTTTCAAATGTCACTAGCTTCTAAATATTGCCTTACATGGTTGTATTTCATAAATGTTAATAACAATGTGCCTGCTGTAGCTGTGACACTGATTTAAGAACACATTTTGGTCATTACTATCTCTTGCTGTTTGCCTGTAGTGAGCTCTCATAATTAGGGCTGAATACACTGCACTTTTAAAATTAAACCAAGCCTCTGGGAAAGAATCATGGAAATAGATGGTTAAAGGACACCCAAGCAATTAACAAGCATGATAAAGTTAAAAATTGAAGATAGGAAAGTAGGTTAAGAGCTTTTCACTCTTTCCAACATGATTTGTTGCTATAGAAGGAATATATATCAGTTATATATATATCAGTTTGACTTTACATAGGAAACAAATGCAAAAGCAGTGCCACATTGCAGTCAACTAAATTATTTTGCTGTCTTTCAGTGGATTTTGCTCTCTGTACACTTAAAAGGTGTACATTTCTAAAATAATTCTACATTTGATGGACTTTCAAAACACGCCTGAAAATACTTTATGCTTTCTGGAATCACAACAGTGTAACATTGAACAAATAAAGAAATGCTATTTTATAAAATTATACTAAAAAAGTATTGATT